>NW_009206715.1:0-5311 GCF_000690835.1 Fulmarus glacialis | reverse complement strand
TTGCCAGCTGGGGTTAAACCACGACACAATGGGGCACTATTAGGATTGTAACTTTCCCACCACGCCTTCCTCTTCCAAACCAAGTGCAACCAGACTGCTCACCTCATCCCATCCCCATGTATAATTACTAGTGTGTGTAGTTACCACTCAGCACACCCCTCAGTGTGGGAAAACAACTTGGGGGTGCCAGAGACGAGGACTCAGGAGAAGCAGGAGCACTGAGTGAAATCCTTGATTATGTTACTGTACACTGTAGAAGGGCTTGATTGACATGTGCGTCAGCTGCATGGGGTGGCGGGGGAGTAACTTGGCCACCTTGAACAGTTGTGGCAATAGACGTACTGTTTCCCAGATCGTGGGAGCTCTCTGAAGCCGAATGCCACCCGGCCTTGCTCTCCACACAACAGCAGCCCTCGGTCCAGATCTCCTCCTGAACTTCAGCTTTAATTTCCCTCCGAGCAGGATTACGCCACCGCAATGCAAGCAGGCGTTCAGCTCCCCGCTCCAGAGCAAACAGACGTGGCGAGGGTCAGGACTCTTCCTCTGAAACCACGGGAGGGGAGAGTCTCGTGTTTTTCGTTCCCTGCCTGAATTTAAGAATGGCAGAAAGCCAAGGAATAGCACGGCGCGCGCACCTATGCCAACTGCAGCTGAGGGACGTAATTTTCTAACCTGCACAACAGCCCTTCACATGAGCATAGGAGGCTGTAGCTCGGCAGCTGCTTCTCAAATACTCACCGGCATAAAACCACACCCTCTGCGTTTAAGCTCAAACTCACAGAAATGGTAGTAATACAGAGCTTTCTATTTTTACTCATTTTTTAAAGAAGAATCACACACATTTTGATTCTGGTAATGTGAATTCTTTTTTCACGCCTGCACCTCTGAAACTGCGGTTAGCAACAGCGTGATTTCACATTCAATACTTCTCCCTTATGGTTTCCCTTTACCGTCTATATCATGAATTAATCCTTTTTCCTCCATTTTCTAAGAGAAGAAAGCATTCTTAAGGAGAGGTTAAAATTAAAACCAAAAAACTCCCTTCCTTTTTCCTACTCCCCAAATCTAATAGTGAAAATTTATTCTGTTTTAGTGCAACAGGTCAGTACTGTGATGATATCACCAGGCATGCTTGTGATGTTGCATAAAATTAGAGATACATTACTAATTTTAACCTTAAGAAGAAACAGTTATAAAATTGCCACAGACTTGTCATATAGGGTGGATCCTGGAAAAAGAATAAAAAAAAATTTCAATTTCCCGTCAACTGAAAACCAAAACATGCCCTGATTTAAACCTGTGACTGATTCGTATTTGGAAAATAAGCAGCTTTTGTCCACAGGGATGTCATGACTTTTGTGCTGCAGTAGCTTCCTGGACATGGGCTGTTGAAAAAGTGGCTCACCTAGTACAAAGAAATAAGGTGACGGAATAACTGCACCAAGAAACTCAATTGCGCCATTATAGAATACATGTGTATGCTTAAAGTCCAAGTTTCTTAAGGTTAATGCATTAAGGATCAGAGTTGGGCACAAAAGTGAATCAATGCAGAGGTATCAAATATAGTAAGCTGCCAGTGCTGAAAGTAACAAATTGACCCTGACTTGTGCAAATAGTCCACACCATATGCTTTTCTATTCTAATGTTTCAGCGAATTGCTTGAGTAAATAAATTAATTGCACCATCATGAGGAAACACACATGGAATTTGCTTTACCGCAAGGCAGAATGTAACTCGGTAGGTGACCCAAATGGCTGAGCAACAGAGCTGTGGGGAGCTTCAGCGGAGTTCTTGGAAAGCACCATATTTGCTGCAACAGTAATTAGACAAGAGCTGGCAAGAGCTGATGGCGGTGCAGTTTTAAATAAAACTTGGTATTTGTTAAAATGCTTTGGATAACGGTTGATGCTCTTTGCCCAATATTCTTCATTGTTCCAACAGCCCTGAAAGAAGAGTTGTGAGAACTCCGAAAAAGTTCCCATAGCAACGGCAAGGAGACAGGACTGTTTCTCTCCCAGCCCTGGGTGAGCAGCCACGACACGCAGTTGTGGTAGGTGGGCCCTTCCTGCGCCGAGCCCATCTACTCTGTTTCGCAATTTCACACAGAAGGGCAGTATTTTCACTGCCCCCCCAAAAGAGATGACTGCCTCTTCTGTTAAAATTGTTATATTATTTTCCCTCTAAGGAGGACAAAGAACCTCTTTTTTATCCTCCGGAACAAGAACGATAAAACGACAGCCTGCACGCATGCACGTCCTAGTCTGCAAGTAAGGCCAGCAATGAGGCTTGACGACCACCTCCTCAGGGAAACTCCCTCAAATCCGTGCCTAAGCAGGTGGGGTCCACCCGCCCGCGAGCCCCCATTTTGCTCCCAGCCATTGGAATATTCCCAAGGGGCTTCGTGTCTCTGCAGGGACGCCGGGGTACCCTCCAGCTCTCTTGTTGCTGCTGCCGTCAGCAGCGTGCGACTTCCTCAGAGGATTCCCGGTGCATGGACTTACTCTTTTACACAGAAACAGAGATGATGGGCCAGGCTACGAGATGAAGTGAAACGGCCTACTTGGACCTCCCTAGTTTAAGATGAGCCTACCCAATCTTTTGTAGTTGCCTTCTGGAATGTAATGGCTAATCACAGAACCTGCAAAAGTTGCCAGAACAGTCCTGAGCTTAGCACACTTCTCTGGGTGTCATGAAATTTTTATTTACAACAGGCTTTTATGCATGAGTGTAGCAATACTTTCTAACACAGACGTGTCGTAACAACAAAAACCAGAGAACCAGCAATTCGTGTATCCATACTTCAAGAAGGCCTCTATTATTTCAGGATCTCCCAGTACATGTAAACAAACTACTCTCTTCTTAGGAGGAAAATTTACTAAAACTACAAATGTACGTATTACAATTTACGTGATCTCTACGTGCTGCATCTACACTCGGGCATTAGAGGTGTCCTCAGCGCTCTAACACAATGAAGTATTTTCTGCTTCATTTTCACTGTTATCCAAAAAGATTATTGATTTAATCAACTTTTTAATTAACTAAGCACAGTTTCTGCATACTTGACGTACCAGTTTTTGCAGCTCTTCCCTCACCCAATACTTCCAACCAATTCCCTACATCAAAAGGACTTTTTTTGTTGGGGTTACCAGCACTTCAGAACTGTGCTCACAACCCCAGTATGAATTCTTACACATGCAAATGTAGGAAATCGTTGGTCCCAGTACGTGTGTATTACATTTGGTGTGCCAGACTGGGGTATACTAGCCTATTTTGACTAGGGGCTATAACTATGCCTACACAAAGTCTCTTGCCAACGTAGGTTGGTTTTTTTCCCGTCACGCTAACCGGTACAGCTGGTAGATCAGGCCCTGACCCCAGTGCAAAAGAGATGTAGTAAGAGACTCCTGTGCTCTGGGGGCTTCCCTTCCACCAGCACTCCCCCCGTTCTTCTGGCCGGTGCGGCTGCCGTGCGTCCCCAGCGGGAAAGGTCGACATCAAAGGCCGGTGGCTGTTAGAGCCGCCTGACCAGGCCGAGTCGCTTCCTTAGTGCAGTTTTGCAAAGCATTTGGGGGTTTGTCCGGAATTTCTTACCAACAAGTAAAAAAGAACAAAGATTTAGATGAAAAACTGATTGTAAAAAAATGACGATTTTCTGCTTTCAGAAACTGAAGTTTTTTGAAAACTGCCCTTTGTTTTAAAATTCCAAAAAATGAAACATGAGAAATATTTTGTGGAATGTTTTAAAAATCCATTTTTTTCTTTAAAAAGCTCTGAAGAATTTTCAGCTCTTTGGAAGTTTATTCCAAGAGACTCATTCCTCTACGAAGGTGCCTGCTTGCCAGTTTACACTGCAAAAATTTGAACAGTGTAGGACCAACAAAATGTACTTATAGTGAAGCCTTTCAAAGAAAGTTTTATCACGTACGACTACCAGGCAGCTACCGATACTAGACTATAATTTTATACAGAGTTAGGGAAACGTTTGCTCTCATATACAGCAGTAACTTCATTAGTCAATGGAGTCACAGTGGTGCACTTTGTGTAAAAAGCAAGCCAGACCCATATTCTTTCTCCTTGATTTTAAACACCAACGTTATAGATTGGAAATGATTAAAAATGAAGAAGTCAATATATTAGCTGACAAACTTCAGGGAAGCTCGCAAGAGTTAAACCAGGCAGCAGAGCCCTCCTCCTCCTCCTCCCCTGTATTTCTGTGTCCTCAAACAAGGGTGCTGAGAAGAGCTCAAGCACTGCCGCCCCCTCCCCCCAAAATAATTGAGCATGCCCTCAGCTCCCATAAAGTCAGCCTGCACAGTCCCGAGGGAGGTAGAAATTCCCATAAAAGGATCATTCCAAATCCCCGAGATAAGTTTATTTGGCATGCTATTCAAGCAAAAGGAGCCTTGCAATTGTTTTCCTTGACCTTTTAACCCTCTTTTCTTATCCCAACAGAGGTCAAAGGACGAGAACCGGGCTCCCCTCCCCCAGCCTCTCCCGCCCCCGAGCACACCGAGGCTCCAAGGGAAGAGTTTAACCCCGGCAGCCAGAAACAGATGTCTGCAGTGCGAGGGCTGGGGGAGGGAAGAGAAAGGAAGTGTAGGAAAGGTGACTTGAAGCTGGTATTTATTTAATTGATCATTAAGCCTGGAAAGGAGAGAAAAATCGAAGAAAGTTTTCCTGCAGGCAAAGAAAGTAATGGGGATTAGGGCACTTTGTGTATCGATGCTGATATAATAGTATTTTTTCTCTGCTGGTTTCAGGGGGTCAAATCTTAGCAATGCTTCAAGAGATTACATCTGACTCTGCTGCGCTGTTCTCCAGGAGGCAGAGGAGAGGGAAGCGCCTGTGAGGGGATTTCATCACATTTTCATTCCCCTACAGAAGCCAGGAATAATCCTGCGCTCTGTTTACATTTTGAAGCACCCTCAGTTTCAGCTCTGAGCGGAGCTGCAGGTGATGAGGAAGGCTGCTCTGAAAAGGGGGCAACCCTCACAAGGGCGGCTGTCCCGCGCACCCCAAGGGCTTGCTGCTGGAGCAGCCGGGATGACAACCCCTCATAGGGGCAAGGCCGAACCCGCTGTGCCTGCCTCAAGGATGCGGTGCCTTGCACCCACCTTCCCCGGCGCTGGCGACGGTGGACAAAATGGAGGCACCAGGCGGTAGCTGGTGTGGCTGGGGGGCTCCCAAGCACTGAAGGGGCCCAAAGGGTGCCAGGGCTCTTCGCTGGTACAAGAAGCCGGGGTCGTGTGTGGGCTGGCTCTCCCATCCGGGACTGCCTGTAGCGAGGCCCGTGCAGCGTGAGGCCCACACT
>NW_009206714.1:583-13297 GCF_000690835.1 Fulmarus glacialis | reverse complement strand
AAAAAATTGTAAACATTTCCTTTTCCAGTAACGGCTAAGCTCCAATACTGGAAGATATAGCAGGAGTTTTGCCATTGATATCAACAGTGTTGGATCACGCCAAGGGGATAAAATAATAAAAAAAACCCTGTCATGTATGTTTTGTTCCCTGAATTTACTTTCTTTTTCTTTGGTGGTAGAGCTGGCCATCCTCTTTGAGAAGTCAAAGCAACTAATGAGGAAAGAGATCCTTAAGTGAACACTGTTGTTCAAGTCAATCCTGCAGCTGAGAAGGATGGGAAGGCTGCATACAAAAAATATAGCAGCTCTAACTTTTCCCAGAAAGCTTGTCAAGAAAAGAAAGATCTTCAGAGCTGGTATTTTTGCACTACGTATTCAGCATTCACAACAAACTCATAATGCCAAAAACCCTGGATTGTAATCTGAATGGAATGAAATGTGGAGCTTTGAAAGCTGAATGGCGGGTTCCCTGCCCTGTTCCCCTCTCTTTGTAAAGGTAACGAAGGTTAACCTGAGCAAGCAGATAGGGATTCCTTTTGTATAATTGAATTTCTGATGGCTTTAATCCACCTACCAATGGTTTATTGCCTAAAAAGCATGCCAGGGAGCAGAAAAGGAATGCCTGGAGAGTTCAGCAATACAGAGCCAACAGAATGGTTCCAGGTGCTGTGAACAGGAGCAGGCTTCCAGCTGTTGTAACTGTCATCGCAGCCCAAATACTCTGTCCCCAAGTCCCAAGGAAAATACCGGCGGTGTGACACACCAGACACAGCCGAGGTGGATTTGCTGTAGTTCTGGATCTACAAGTTTTGTTCTCCTTTTAACACTCTGAACTGTAAAATAATAAATGTGCATTTGCAGACTGTTATCTGGGGGCCTTGCCAGAGATATGTCATCTGATTATGCATGTAGGTAGCATTTAACATAATCTGCCCTGACACATTCATAAGATAAGACAAAAATAGTATTTTATCACCATGTAGTAACAGCCTCTTATCAAAATCCAAAGTCTTAATTAGGGATTTCTCTCCAGGTCCCTACTTGTCTGATGACCATATAAATATCTAAATTAGATAATTAATATAGTCTATATGCATGATAGTATACAGCAATTTAAAGCCCTAGGCAGTGAGCTCAACAGAAATATTTCTCTTTTATATTGCTAGGAATTCAGCTAAATATGTGCATCTACAAATTCCTCTTATGATATTGATTCTACTTTTTAACTTCTTTATAGTTTCTGTGAGGGAATGCTATTGTCTCCATTCTTCATAAACTGAGAGATGAAAGGATATTGGGTTGTTTATGATACTTGGCATAAATGACATTTTATATTGTATTTCAAATTTTAATCAATATTTGGTCTGTAGTTTGCAGATTAATATACATATAAGATCTACACATTCTACAGTGGGAAAACCTACCCAGGGCTTCATTTATATTCCAAATCTATTATCCCTATTTTTCTTAGCAAAAAGCTTCTTGCAAATTTAAACTGGAGCTTTCAAGTTCCTTATCCATTTTTACCACTGTTGGAATTATGTCTAATATTTAAACAAGTTTTTAATGAGTGAGACTAACACTGAGAAGTAATCTCTTAGTCTCTAAGTAATGCAAAGACATGTTTCCAGAATTTTCCCTTGATTGTTCTTGAAATATAAGTAGTTGTATTTGGGTTTTGCAAGTAATTATCATGAAAGTGTTCACAGTCTAATGCACAAGTGTGCGACTCGTGTCTCCTAAACAAAGAGATTCATAAAATAACTCGAAACTCCTTGCAGGTCCAGCCTGGAACAAGGTTGATCAGCCATGTGGAAAAGAACTGTAGATTAATTTTCCAGTACAAGGCAGCTGGATAGGTGGGACCGTTGTTTCTGGGACATCTCCTCTGTGTTTCCTCTGGGGTAGTGGGAGCAGTGTCTGACCCAGGCTGTGCATAGCCAGGAGCCATAAATTGAATGTTGTCACTCCTTGAACTTAACATATTCAGAGACGGTGATGTCAGAAACCAGCGTTAATTGGTGTGTAGCAAGATCCAAGGCCAAATTTACATGCAACAGAATATAAAGAAAATTAATATCAGAAAGTCAATAACAATTTCAAACTCAGCTGAAGAACTGAGGTCACTGCTACTGAATTTGTATTATCTGCTTAGAGATACAATAGTACGACTTCATCAGCTCAGAAAGTTTGCTTACTGTTGGATTTATTCAGATCAAAAAGCCTGTGCAGGAAAAAGAAGGAAGTACACGAACAGTCGGAAAGGCACAGCGACAAGCAAGCCGGACTGATGCCACAACGCAGTGCTGGCCTTGGGAAAGTGAGTTCTAACACTTGGAAAATATTGTAACTGTCTGTATCACAAGGCAGAGGTTAATGATTAAATACACTGGTTAAATTTCGGGAAACCTGATGATGGAGGCAGAGGTGCTGAGGATCTGCTCCATGTTTGTGATGGTGAAGCCATAAATTAAAAAACTTCCCAGAGAAACTCTGGACCACTATAAATTTATTTTTAAATAAATGGATGTCTAAAAAATGTAATTTTCAAATTTTTTAAAATAATATTTTAACCAATTCAGATACTTGATTCAGGAATTTTTTTTGAGTTTTCAAGTTTTTCCTTGTTTGGGATAGCTTATTACTTTAATATGTCAAAAGCCACGGAGAATAATTTCTAGGATCATCTAACATTTACTTGTTAGATTGTTGCTTTATGCAAATTTCTGATTTGCTAATATTTTGGTGGAAAAGAAGTAAGTATCAGAAGAAGCACATTGTTTCTGGATCTCACCCTGTTCATGACACTTTAATTTTGCTTTTCTGCTGCTCTCTCCAGAGGACATTTTGGACAGCTACTGTTTCTTATTATGTGTTTGCATCTATTGTTTGGGGCTCAGAAATTATGCTATAGTATAAATAACTCATATACAGTTACTTTGGGTGTTGCCATTTCCTCCCAAAATTGAAAAGGGTTCCTTCTTCAGTTAAAAGTTTACTTAGTCTTCAGCTGTTATACTCATTTTTATCAGATTTTCTAGTATAAAACTGATTTACCTGTGATATTTCTTTCTCTCCTGAGAAATTCACATCTGCTCTAGCATCTGTCTCTAACTTCATTCAAAAACAGTGGTGGTGGGGAACATTAATTTTACGGATATATTTGTATCATTGCGTTTCTGTCAATAAATCATTTGTTATTTTCAAGAAGAACCTGCAACCTCTACCTATCAATATTTTTTCAGAAGCAGAGCTAATGCACAGCAGCTAAAAATAATCTCATGGAACACAAATGAAAAATACAGAGAAGTCAATGTTGTGAGTTAACACTGGCATCTTCTGAATATTTTTACCAGAAAAGAACCAAAGAATCAGCAAAGCATCAGCTTGTTTCAGCAAAATTTATAGTAGTAATCAGTTCCTGTACAGCTTTGATACCCTTTCGGCTTTTGACTCTTGATTTAAATCACTTCTCTAGGAATATTGTGAATAAACCAGCGCCCTGCGCACAAATACAGTCAACAAAAGGCACTGATTCTCTCCCCAGAAGTTCCACCTCTTTTTTAAAGGCATTTTGCTCAGCAGAGCAACTCACATAGGCAGATATTCATTGGGTTTCAGCATGAGGCAATGTTTTAGGGTCCTTTGATCTGATAAAAACCGCTGATTCCCAGATTGTGTCTGGGCCTGGCTGTAGACACACCATCTATGTGGGTGTCTAAATACAAAGTACCGAATTTGCTCCGTCATGAGCTGAGAAATGCACCAACAGACCAGGTGGGATCCTGGAACGCGAGTTATTATTCATTGCTCCATCCTTCTTCCCCATCCTTTCTTCATTCTCTAGGACAGAGAGTGGCAGGGAAGAGAAAAGGCGTAAGCTGCTTCACAGACTGCAGTTAAACAAATTCCTCCTCCTTCAATAAAATAGGAGGAAAGCTTTGTGATTCCTGAACTCGGTCTCTCCATTCCTGGGATAGCGCAGTTCTGTCCACCGATCCTTACCCAGGATGTGTCGCTGCAGCCACGACTGAGAGGCACCGTGTGTGTATGGTTGCTTGGGGCAAGAGCTCGCATGGGTGTCAAAATGTCAAAATAGCTGCTCTGCCTGCTGTATTTACACTTCTCCTGGGACCGAGGATAGCAGAAGTTGCAGGCTTGCATTCTCCTTCCAAATTTACATCCTATTTTTAAATTGCATCTTTTTTGGAGGGTGGGAGGGAGTAAATCTACATGTAGATATGTACTCCAGAAAGAACACGTTCTACTTTTTTTCAGTTGATATAAAATAGGGCATCTGTTTTAAAAATAAGATTACTAGTTCTGGAATAATTGCAAGTATTAATTAAACCTAGGGTTTTTTTCTTCAGGCTTTTTTTGTAAGTATTTCAGGTTCTAAGCCCCATAAACTTGGAGAAAACAATACTAATAATTAAAAAGGAACAAAAATAAGCCAGACATAGCTTTTAAAAAATTAGAATTGTTTTCTGTAATCCTCCACTTCAGATGCTGTATGCCAGGGCTCAATCTTTGGATTTCTTTAATCATTTGGATTGGCCTGTTCTTCCTCCTGGTTTATCCAGCGCCGCAGAAGGATTAAATCAGCGTAATGGACACTTGTTAAGTGTCTACATCAGTCTAATCAGCTTGACAGTGTTCTGGTTTATTCCTCCTTGTAAATTGTGGTATCCTACAGATGCTGTACTGTATATAGCACCACTCAGTGGCAGAAAGTCTACTTCAAATACTGCCTTCTGAAATGTAATCGGAGGAACTCTGTTCTGAGTCAAAGCAAACGAAACCAAACCGTCCCTTTTCCCTCCGCCCTGACTTTTCACGCTCAGAGCCTCACAACGCTGCTGCGAGTCTGCCTCTCCCGCAGCACTCCGGCTCCCAGCAAACCCATCACGGCACACCCCTTTCCAGCCTCTTTTCTCCCGCTCCCCTTGTGCGTGTTCCCCGTCTGACTGTGCCCACAAAGGTGGACAGTTATCTTTTGCCTGTGTTAGTGGCCGACTGAAATGTTTGACCTCAAGTTGTTTGCGTGCGTAAATAAAAACGTGCCACCCTAACTGCTATTATACTTGGTTATAAACACAACAAACAGAACAGAAAATAGGAAAACACCCCAAAGCAGGCTGAGGATGTATCCCTGCTTTCAGTAGCCAGAGCATATCAAGACTATACAGACAGGTATTTTTCTTTGCAGGACATTGATGTCAGGGATGTTTATTGTATCATATTGAAAGAATTTCTTTACTGTATTGGATTTTAACAATGTTAGCATGAACTTTCTCACTTTGGGGATACAAAGAGAACTAATCAGTGTTTAGGGATAAAGGAACTTATAATAACGTCAATGCCTGGAAAATTAAAACAGACAGATACCCCTTTTCTCACCAGATCTCACTGAACCTTCCAAAGGGATATTGTGCTGTCATACTACAAACCCTGCTCGGATGAGAAGAAAGGGTATCTTAATCAAGATACATGAAGTAAAATTTCCCGTTTATTTCCAAAACACATACTGGACAGGCAACAGTGGCCTACAAACTTCAGGTTTAAGTTTCATGACACCATCTCTTGTGCCATCGCAGTAATTTTATTTTGCTGAGTGTTTCTTTACAGTACTTACAGAAATGTCTCTTTTCAAGTCATAGATTAGCACGTTATGGTTGTAAGTGAATAGGAAAACAGTAAGGTTAGAGATGGTAAATTCCATTCTTACTGTAAAGTTCCTCACAAGCGTTGCAGTTTCTTTCAAAAGCCCTATCAGTTGTCATATTTCTGATCATGTGCTACGCATCAGTTATTCCAACACAGTACTGAGCAACAATTTTTTCAATCAGTTATGTGTCCAAAATGCATATGCAATCACACATCTGAGTTGTGTGTACAATTACTGAGATTCCATGCGTGCATTGGGTAATTTCTCACATAAATGCACTTAATTAGTCATCTGTGCATGAGTTTTCCTATTTGCATACATACTTACGGCAATTTTGCATGCAAATTAAGCATTTTATATATATATATGTAAAAGTTTGACTCTCATCATGTTTACTAAACAGAAGCTTATGTTAGATCTGGAAGAAAATAATTGAGTTGTCTGCCAGCGTACAATACAATGTGGTAGCTTGCATATGGATTATTATAGTGTCCGCATCCTGCTGAGGTTTTCACAGGAAGGTTATTAGATTTATCTCTCATAAAATACTTAAGGATCAGCTGTGTAAATGACCATTCTGTTGAAATATCCGGATAGGTAAAATACAGGTTACCCTATTCAGCCCGTAACTTGCACGAGATATAATTTGTATTTGTTGTTAAAATCTTCTAATAAAAATGTCCCATCTAAATCCTGTGCTTCTGCCTAGGCTACAATAAAACCCGTTACATGATTTTGCCATTTTCTATTGATGGATTAGCACGATCAGAATCACTGAAGTAATGTCACTTACAATAAGCTTTATTAAACCACAAGTCTGCCTGTAGCTCATAACTGAAGATGGTGCAGGAATATCTCCCATAGCATTTCTCTCTCAAAGAGATCAAAACCACACACTCAGCCATGATCAGATTTACTTTTTAGACTGGGTTACCCAGTCTTAGATGTACCAGTATTTTTAGTGCCTATACGTGTCCTACACACAGTTACAGTCTGACTTGGATGCATGTGTGCAGTTGGGACAGATTAGGTGATGTGAGACCACAGGATCTATTGGCCAGCGTTAACAGGATAACTGCAGATAATCTCATTAGATGAATGCATGAACTTGAAAAATTAATCTTTGGTATTCAGGTATTTCTAGACACTGGCAAAAGGCAGCAGTTACTCTGTATACAGAACTCTTTGGGCTCATGCAAGAACCCTACCAACATGAAAAAACAGCATCTATCAGTTGAACAGTAGAGTCAGGCGATAACTTCCAATGGTAGTTACCAAAATTTTAACCCATGTGACTCTACTCTTTCTCTTCCTTTCTGTTTATGCATGTGTGGAGGATTTTGTTTTTTATTATTCTTGGCCTACAGTCAGTTCCTATTATTCAGCTGACCGTGCATATAATGTTCCTAAATAGTTCCCTTTCTTTCATCTCTAGGCTTTATTTCACTTAGGCATGTAATATTATTAGTGGAACTCCTCCATATCATATTATTATCCTCATTTATAGCTAAATCAGTGATTCAGATATTCAAATAAATTTCATATACATCTTTAACTTGACTGAAGTTGTATGGAGACAAGCACTGTAAATTTGTCACTACCTTTTTTAATTGGAAATATGCTGAATTTCTTTGAGTGTGTGATATTTTGTCATAAAGTAATCTCTTACAAGAGCACATCTCTTCCTCTCTCTTCCCTCTCTCCAAGTTTTCTTATCTTTTCAGTTCTACTGTTCAAATCCATAGGCTGTCAAAGCTGTCTCTTGTAAAATGCTTTGTCTTCCAGGTGGTTTTTGACCAAAAAACGCTGACAGCTCCAGAAAATGACTTCATATTAAAAAGGTAACTGGGGCTTTCTCTGAGGAGTTCTGCCTCAGCATTTAGCATGCACACACACACAATTTAGAGTATCTGCTGTGGTGCTAAAACTGTTGGATATATTCAGGAGGAAAAAATATTTGGGAGGCATACAAACAAGCTGGGTGCCACAAAAGGCAGAGGGAGCTCAGAATATAACTTCTATTTATGCTTTATCTGCAGAAGAAAACAGGTACTTTTTCTCTGATAAAGAAGAAAAGCATGTATTGTCAGTAATATAAGAAAGCCTGATCTGGACCTTACGTTTTTGGTAGATAGAAGAGTGTTTATTTATTAATATTGCTGCTTGTACCAGTGTAACTTATTTTGAGATCTGGACTGGAGTAAGTTATATTAATGTGATCATTTCAATGTAGACAGAGCCATGTTCACCAAAAGGGGGTGGGGGGGAGGGAGAAAGAAAGGCGATGGTGAAGTGATGAGGAGAATTGCTGCTATGAACAATAAAACCAGCAAAAGCTGCAAGTCTGAGAAATCCTCATTCTCCTTTGGCAGTCCCTATAAGAAACTAGGGATGTAAAGTTTAATTATCTTGATATTTATTTGGAGTTTTCTGGTGTGTGATGAGTAAAAATTACACAACTGTAAGGCTTCATAGGTTGGATCCTGCCCCCTTCTCCTGATACCTCACTGAAGCTGTAAGTGGGAGCACACCCAGTGGTACGGGAGATCACAGGGACAGGACTTGTCAGAAAAAGCGTCTCCTCCTCAGCTGCTGAAAAGGGTGCAAGGAGAGGGTGGGGAGGAAATCACTTGGTTTATCTTACTTCAATAAGGTTCTTCACAGATTGCTGTTATAGTGTAAAGCCTACTGTGAACGCAACCATTTTAGATGATGACTGCTTTAGGTAACTCTTTGTTTCTGAGGTGATGGCACAATCATGCTTAAACACATGCTTGTATGAAGAGCGCCTTAAAATCAGTAAGTCTGGGGAGGCTTTTGGGAAACCGGGAATCTGTGGCCTTCCTCCCACTTGTAAAATGGCACTATGGCTATTAATCCTTTTTTCGCTAAATCTGGTGGGGTTTCATTGTTTCTGTGAATAGGAGGCACTGCATCACGGAGCAGCCTGGGGAGCTGCCTGCCTGCTGTGTTAGGGATCTCGTGCAGTCTCCTTGGTGACTTTCCGTGTCTGAGGCACACAGGTTTGTCCGTGGACCAGAGAGGTCACTTTTCTGAAGCTGTTACAAGGGGCATATTGACATAAATAGACACTCACTGTATCTTCTGAGAACAAACCTAATTCTGCTTTTTTTTTTTTTAATACCACTCCTTTAAACTGCAGTCCACTGTAATGATACAAACCTATTAAGCTGCTCAGTCTGCTTTTGCCTTATTTCTTTGTTTTTGCAAGAATACAATAAATGAATCAAAAAAGTAGTAGAAATTTTGCATAGGTCAATTCTGTTTTACAATATTTTAATAGAGTTACATTAGTATAAGGTGTGTTACCTCACCTAAGGTGAAAGAGACGTAGAATTGGGATTTTAAAATTGATTTTAATATAGCCGTTACTGGCACGCTGCCATTAATGCTTGCATAGTTCAGTGAGGAGACCACAGCATGTCTCATAATTGGAGGTCAGACTACACTGAAGTTGGCCTCCCTTGGTCAGTGTAATTAACTGAGCAGGAAGATTTTGTATAGGGCCTCTGAAGTTGTCTTTTTCTCATTGCCATTCACATTACCAACTCAGAAGGAGAATCGATAGGAGCCACAACAACGTACTGATGAGTAGATAGTGTAAAAGAGAGAAAGTTCAAATTCCTTGGCATTGCAGCATGTCTAGCAGAACTGAAAATGTGACTTCAAAAGATCTGTTTAATCAGGAAGATAGTTGTATCTTTCTCACCATCCCAGCACACAGGTAGCACATGCAGGGTGGTACAGAATCAGCTTAGATTAATACATATTCCGTTGCTGTTCGGTGCTGCTTTTTCCTGTGGATTCTTTCTTCAAGTCACTTTCTCCTCTGTGACTCATCATTTTGTCTTTAGATTTTGTACTGGAGTCAGATCATAAGTAACCCAGAATTTTGAGCTGTGCCCAACTATTTGCGTAGTTCCAGTGATTTGCTGTTGCTTCAAAAAATTACATAAATGTACCAAAGTCTGGCTTTTACTGTTAGTTATTTTCCCACTGTGGTTGTGGTCTTCCTATTCAGGAGCATCTTTGTTTCCTCTGTTGGCTTCTGTCTAGATCTGGTAGGTGTTTATGTCTTTTCCAAATCATTAATTTCTCCACAGCTTTGATTTACCTTTCACTTTACTGTTCAGTTCCATCTTTTTTCCTACACATCCTCTAAAAAGATCCCAAATGTTTTGAACTGCTGACATAAACTCATAATTTGCCATTATCTATCAATCCAGAATCATAATTATTTCTCAGGTTCTGTATATATGCCTTCCTTTGTTACTACTTTCGACATGAACCAAAATTAGTAATAATGACTTTCTAAATCACAAGTTAGCTAGCTCTCTCCTAGCTATCATCAGACCATACAGAAGAAATGTAAGGTGTGGTCTACACGCTGCATTAATTTCATTTCTCCTTGTTTGTCAGATTTTTTAATAAAACCACTTTTTATCCTTATCATCTAGGCCATAACTGTTTACTCGAGTTCAGTGAAACATTTACTTATCAGAGAATTAAACAGGTTAAACCAGCGGGAATATTTCCCAAATAAGGAATTCAGATATCAGCCCTAAGCTAGGAAGGCAAAAGTCTCTTGAGACTTTGTTTTCTCACCTCCTGTCCATTTAAATTGTTATTCCCATGCTTTCACATATTTGATGGCTGCTTGACAATTTTATTGTATGTTGTACTGTCCCTCAGTGATCACACCTCCCTCTCTCTTATTTTCTATCCGTCGTAACACAGCTCACATCTGATACTCATCTCCACCACTACGGGTTCTATTGTCCCCTTGATATGTACATGTAACTCCCACTGCTGTCAATAGGAATTACACGTGTGCATCAAGGAGAGAAAAATCCCTTGTGTACTCTACGCTCCTCATTATCTTGGCGCAGTCTGTTCTGTAGATATCTCATCTATGAGCCTTTTATTCTCTTGAGTGTTGTGCAGTATAGCAAGTTGGCTCTTAGGATCAGCAGTTTTGCTCTTGAGGTGTTTAGCAAGTTGATTTACTGTGCATGTGTACACTCTTAAATGTCTTCATCCAGCCAAATCCACATCTTGTAGTGTTCATGTTAGACGTAGAGCTTCCTATTTTCTTTTTATGCAAGAATACCAATTCATAACCAGTCTCCCAGCAGACTCAAAGTGAAGCAAGAGTCTGAAGCTAACTCTCCCAAATAACGTATGTTCAGGCCCAGCTCAGACCTGTATGTTTAAATGCAATAGTTTGTGAAAAATTCAAAAGGTAGAAAAATGTAAATGGCATATTTTAATTTTCCTTAAAAATCTGAAGGAAGATATTTTATAAGAACTTCATGTTAAGTGCTTCTAAACAAGGAGGTAGTTGAAATAGTAGCTAATCAGTTAGCAAAACTTTAATTCTTTCCAAAATTAATCAGAGTGTCAAGAGTTGAAGGAAAACGGTAGAGTGAAAACAACCACATATGTAAACCAGTGATTTCCATTGTCTGAACACTGGATTTGTATTCTCCTCTGATCCTTCTGGAAACACCTCAGTTTGGGAAGATACCCGGTGTCTCACGTAGGCAGTGTTATTAGAAACGTAACCGGAAAGCATATCCACTCCATTTGCAGACTTGTTCCCCAAGTAGGGAGTCAGTTACCATAGCTTAGAAAAGAGGGATGGCAAACTGGTTTGGGAAAAAAATCAATTTGCCATCAGATTAGAAATCAACTGTAAACATGTTGAAGAATTCTATTTTTTTTCACTACTGCTCTGCCTTTTCTTCACAATCTGTCGTGGTGTCAGACTTATTTTGACAATACTTGTAGAACTTGTCATATTAACAAAGTTATCAAACAGAGCAAGCACATGCATAGCAACAGCTGTAGTCCAGCAAGAGTCAAAATAACTGGCCATAGATATTCACAAGGAAATATCCACACTGTAGTTGCACAAATCTAAAATATCCCCAGAAGTCTCCAGAGTACTTGTAGTTTTATTTACATAGCAACAACTGCAGCTGCCCTTCAACCTGGAACAATCTACTTCAAACTTTGGAATTTAGGATAAAAATAAAAGGAACAAATTTAGATTTTATATATACATATAAGGATTTATTTTTGCTATGATAGTGTCACTTGGTTATTTCTACTTTTGTGAAAGTGCTTCATAAAAAAAGTGTATACACGACATTTAATACAATGATGGGATTTATTTGATGCTATATAACAAACTCAGAAATACTTGTTTAAAAACAAAATAAACCCCATAATCCACTAAGACTGTAAATTGGTGAGGTAGGAACAATCTTTTCATTATTCGTGTCTACGGAGCTTAATACAATGAGGTCTCAGTTCTTCGCTAACATCTCTAGGTGTTAACACAATGCTATTAAATCTACTCAACAGCAAAAGATGCAGTCAGTGGATTTATGTGTCTCATTCCTTCAGAAGTGTGTGAATGTAACACAATAGTTTAATGGCCAGATTCTTCAGCTGCAATGTCTGATTTTGCACGTACATCAGATAGTATGCATCTATTTATGCAAATTGATGTTGGATTTATATGCACAAAATATACATGCCTGAGAACTCCTATTTGTGGAGTTGAGCTGCATTCAGAAAGGAAAAAGATCATATTTGGATGCCAGGGTCACGCTGGAGGAAAATAGCAGGAGCCATACTTAGCACTCGAAACCGCTGCTTTCCATTTTCAGTTTTCTGTGAAAATTAAACTGACTTGAGTTTCGCTTTCTGGCCCTGTTTTGAGCTGCCTTTATTTTTACACCAGAAACCCTCTAGTTTAGTGGAGTTAGCTTCGCATCTCCTACTGATGCGAACACGGATGAGGCCCGACATGCCTATTTTCCCCTAAGAAAAGAAGGGCCAGGCTCAGACTGGCTCATGTGCACAGCTGAGCAGCTAGTTCAGGCACTACCGTTTTTCCACCTGATCCTGAAACTGCCCTTCACCCACATTATCCTCTTCTCACCTGCGGCGCCCTCCCCTCTTCCTGCCCACGGTTTGATTAACCCCTGAACCGGGGTGCTCACTGACCCGCACCC
>NW_009206714.1:0-301 GCF_000690835.1 Fulmarus glacialis | reverse complement strand
GCTTCCTTTTCCTCACGGCCTGGGCTGCGCTTTCCTCACTGGATGCGCTCACCACCCCCGGGTATGTATCTTTCCTGCGGACATGCTAGTTTTTCCTCACTGGATACGCTTGTTTTTCACCTGACACGTTAGTTTTTCCCCCCTGGGTACATCTTTCCGCTGGATATGTTAGTTTTCCCCTGGATATGCTACTTTTTCCTCAGTGGATACATCTCCTCCCTGGATATGCCGGTTTTTTTCCCTGATTATGTTAGTTTTTGGACATGTAAGTTTGTTCCCTGGACAGGCGAGCTCCGGCTCC
>NW_009206713.1:0-727 GCF_000690835.1 Fulmarus glacialis | reverse complement strand
TTGGGAAAAAAACAATTTTGGGGAGAAAATCCAATTTTGGGGGGAAAAAAACAATTTTGAGGGGGAAAACTACAATTATGGGGAAAACCGCCACAATTTTAGTAGAAAGATGCTGTTTTGAGGGGAAAACCCAGAATTTTAGGGAAAAACCCACAATTTTAGGGAAAAAAAATTTTTTTGAGAAAAAAAGCCACAATTTTGGGGGAAACTCATGATTTTTGAGGGAACAAACCTCATCATTTTGGTGGAAAAACAGTATTTTGGGGGGAGAAAACGGTGCAATTTTGATTAAACCCCCCCCAATTTTGGGGGAGAAACAATTTTGAAGGAAAATGCACAATTTTGGGAGAAAAAACTAAAATTTTGGGGAAAAAAACAATTTTTTGGGGAAAAATGACAATTATGGGGAAAAAATATCCCACAATTTTAATGGAAAGATGCTGTTTTGGGGGAAAAAATTGAATTTTGGGGGGAAAAAACCAATTTTTTTGGAAAAAACCACAATTTTTTGGGAAAAAAACAATTTTGGGGAAAAAAAACAATTTTGGGGAAAAAAAAACAATTTTAGGGAAAAACCTCAGGATTTTGGGAGGGAACCCTCTGATTGGGGGGAGGGGCAGTTCTGGGGCTCCTCCTGTGTCGTGGGTGGGGTGATGACGTCACTCTCCGCCTTTGCCCCGCCCCCTCGCGTCACACACCCCCGCCACCAGCTGGGATCGCTCCAGCC
>NW_009206712.1:1292-1814 GCF_000690835.1 Fulmarus glacialis | reverse complement strand
CCCCCTCGCCTGCCTGCCCCCCACCGCCACCTGCGCCCCCCACCTGCCCCCCTTCCGCTATGGGGGCTTCCTCAACCTCAGCCTGGCCCCGCTGAGCGGTGGGCTCTGACAGGGACGGGGCCACCGCTGCCCCGTCCCCGCAGCTGCGGGCAGTCCATCTCTGGCCATCAGGTGCATCCTTGGAGGGGCTCCGGCAGCGGGCGCAGGCTGGCTCTGCCACTGCACCAGGACCCGCCCTCACCGTCCCTGGGATGTCGCATGCTCGGGTCAGGCTTTCGGAGGAGCTCAGCTCTCATTTCAGCACCGCAACACTGCCAAAGGCGGACTCAAAGCCTCTGAAAAACAGCTCCTAGAAGTGGTTTTTGGAGACTCCATCCAGGAGGCCACCCAAAGGGCTGTGGGGTGTGCACGGCTGCTCTCCTCCTCCGGGACTGGGGCTCCTGCCGCCTCCCCAAGGTAGGTCAGTGCTGGGCACTGGACAAAGCTGCAGCTCCCCGTGAAGCCATGGTCCACGCCAAGGTT
>NW_009206712.1:756-1139 GCF_000690835.1 Fulmarus glacialis | reverse complement strand
GAAGCCATGGTCCGCGCCAAGGTGTGGCCCAGGGTGGCGGGAGCAGGTGGTGTTGGTGTCTGCTGTGGCCTGGCCGCAGCCCGGGGGCGTTGGGCCACAGGGAGCCAGCAGCTCCAGGATGCCCGAAACATCTACCCCGGCCCCGTGGCCGCTGCAGCTCCAGGGCTGCTGACGCCCAGGTGACGCCGAGCTCTGGCTGCTGTGGCAGTGCCAAGCTCTGGGGACAGGGACAGGGACGGTGCGCTGGAGGAGCCCGCAGGAGGACCACACTGCAGGACCACGGGACGGGCACTCCCTGGGCTGAGCTGCCCTGTGTCGACCCTTCCCCAATAAACAGGTACTCAGGTGCTTTTTCTGACCAAACTTGTTGCGTAGCTCATGGG
>NW_009206712.1:364-683 GCF_000690835.1 Fulmarus glacialis | reverse complement strand
CCCGGCACTGCTGACGCTGCGAGCGCTGGTGCCCTGTAACAGACAGTCCTGGCTCAGCTCTGCGGCGTTTGCGGGGGTCCAAGGGCCACGGGGCTGGTACAGCACCCGGCACAGCTGCGCAGGCATGCACCAGCCGTGCTCTTGGACCCCGGGTGCTGGCAGGAGGCTCCTGCTGGGGAATATGGGACAAACAAGGGAGTTAATGTGTAACGGCTGTACCAAGCCACATTAATCGGTTCTGGCCTTGGCTGCTGCCTGGTGCACTCAGCCCCCGCCGGCACAGGGACCCTTGCCCCTGCGCCCCCGGCTGCGGGGCGGG
>NW_009206712.1:0-291 GCF_000690835.1 Fulmarus glacialis | reverse complement strand
TTCAGCTCCAGCCCCACGGCCTGGCCCTGGCACATGGCTGCAGATGTCAAGTGCTGGCCAATGTGTCCCTGGGCATGGTGGGCATCCATCCCCTCTGACCCCTCGCCGTGGGAGCTGGGTCTGCCCAGGCCCATGCTGTGGTGGGCTCAAGAAGCCCCCAACAGCAGCGACGCATTCCCCCGGGAGTCAGCTCGGCTCGCTGCAGCCAGGGAAGGGACGTTGGGCAGGAGTGGGCAGCTCGGGGGCATGGCTCAGTGTGAGGCTGGAGTGGTCCCTGGGTGCCCTGGGGTG
>NW_009206711.1:0-200 GCF_000690835.1 Fulmarus glacialis | reverse complement strand
GCAGGAGAAAACCCGCCCCGCTCCAGACAGGCCCATTAAACCGAAGTACATTATTATTTCTCAAAGGTGTAATTAAATTTAATTGTCAATTACTAAGTGGCGATGTGGAATAGGCACAAACGACAGCATCCGCCCCCAGCCCGCCACAGCAGAGGTGAGCGGGTCCCAGCACCGGGACCCCCCATGCCCCGGCTTCCCGA
>NW_009206710.1:1381-3545 GCF_000690835.1 Fulmarus glacialis | reverse complement strand
CAGCGCCTCGGCAGCCTCCGTCCCCCGCAAAAAGCCACCCCCAGCCCCCTGTCCCCACCCGCCGAGGGTAGATCTAGCCCAGATATTTAGCCTCCTTCTCACTGAAACACTATGTATCTTCCTGCTGGTAAAGGAAGGAAATATTTCCTAATATCTTTGGTGTTTGCGCAGCTTATGGGTATTTTATCAGCTCACGGTGCCCCAAGTCTGCACAATGCATCTGTCATTTTCGAGGCTATTTTAGTGTCTTCATATTAAAGACAGACTAGATACAAATGAATAAAATATAGCAGGCTGTGGGAGGTTTGGGGTCTAATTCACAAAGGGAGTATTCAGAATTCTTTACAGGTGCTTCTGTGTTCAGCGAGCTTTCAGCCATTGATTTACTGACCTAAAAAACCCATCAAACTCCATTCCAACAAGCGAAAGAAGAAATTATGATCACAGGAACAGACTTTAAAAAAAAAGAAAAGAAAGAAGAAAGAAAGAAAAAGAAATCTTTTTGAAGTTTCAGCATCCTTCTAAGCTATTTTCCACTTGTCAGGCTCTATCCACATCTAAAACCCATCATCCCCGTGCCAACAGAGTCTCGTTTAAGTAGAAAAAAAAAGTCAGTCCAATTCGTGTTGCTGATGAATATTTGCTGCAATTCACGAAATAATTCCAGTCTCAAGTCTGCCTAAGTTTACAGGACCCCCTTTTCCCACCACCTCTGGGTGTAGATTTATTTACAGAGTATTCTACACAAATTACCAGCAACGGATCCCCTCAAAGGACAATATTGTGCATTTCTAGTGCATTTCTGAGAAGGAAATGACAAGTTCCATTAAAAATAAAAAGAGAAACTATCACACTTTTAAACGGTTTCCCTTTAAAAGGCAAAAAAAATCGAAAGCGCTGCAATAATTTTCTAGTTTGTGAAATTTTACATCAACGGGCAACCTGGTCTGATTTCCAAGATCAATGGCACTTATTATCGTATAAATTAGTCGATTATTGGTTTAGTAAATAGTTAAGTAGATAAATAGTTTAAGCAAAGAAGCCAAAGGCTCCTCAAGGAAGATCTCTTAAGCTTCAGTTGCAGGCTCTAAACAAGAATTAAAAGACGAAAAAATCAGAGGGCAATTATTTTGAAAACGAATTTAAAAAAATACAGTTAAAGACGGTTTATTTAGGAAGCCAGGGAGCAGTAAGATTTTCTCAGGCTGTGCTCCCATCCAGGACAGATGCCACTGGTTCGGTTTACAGGTCCTTTGAATCTGAACATCTGCCCTGCACAGGGAGACAGCGGAAGGACAATTAAAATCTAATCCCCCCCGAAAAGGAGACGTTTTTAAACGGGCAAGATGCATATTTCATGTATGTTTTAAAGCTCAACTGTTACTCGTGAGAACACCACAAACACCTTTCATCAACCTTCACCACTGGGACTACTACTGATTTTTGCACTATTTCCAAATTATTCAGCAATTAGTTAGACGAATAATAGCTGGCAATTTTGTTCCCGAGGTGCGTTTGCCAGTTAGAGATGCGCCTTTTCTCCCTGCCATTTTCAGTGCAAAACACTCAGTTTCGTCGCTATTGTTACTCTGTCTTTAGGCGCAAAACACCCGCAGCCTCATCCCCCCGACGTGGTCGCCTCCCCCGCACCCGAAGCCCTCGGTGCTGGAAGATCACCAGCACAGCCCGAGACCCTCACCACGTCCCTCGGCCTCCCCCACACACCATCCTCACCCCCTCGGCGCAAGGCGGAACGGCAGAAGCACCGCGCAGCCCGGAGCTGCGGGTCCGGGGCAGTCGGGGCGCGCAGAGGTGCGGCTGGAAACAAACCGCAGCAAACTTGGCCTTTACCTAACGCCCTCTCTGGGGAAAAAAAAAGTTAAAGGCAAATCTACGCCCTATGGGGCATGTCTGAACTTCGTAGATTAACAAAGAAAACATGCTCGAAACAGCGGAGAAGCGCAAACAATACTGGAGCGGCACAAGGAAAGAGGCAAACGAGTTTCGTCTCCAGGGTCTAACGGGACGGCTGAGCGCGCAGCTCAGGGAAACGCGAGTCTGAAGTAAACCCCACCTCCGCCTTGAATTCTTCTAATAAAATCAAGATCTAAGAATTTTCTTTTGGCCAAACACTTTTTCCTGTTGCATACAAGGAGCAGTGCTG
>NW_009206710.1:0-1156 GCF_000690835.1 Fulmarus glacialis | reverse complement strand
TGGCTCCTGCCAGGTTCGCTCCCTTTCTTCTTGCTGCTGATCTCAGTTAAGAGGCAGGGGCTGCGACTCGGGGCAGCGAGGGTTTAGAAAGGGGATGCTGTGAGTTTCCCGACTCTTCTCTGAGTCACATCTGACGATCAAAACTCCAGCCGAACTTGCCACTGTATGAGCAGTGCAGACACCTGCTGCCTGCAGCCCCTGCCCCGGCTCCGCGGGCACCCGCACCCCCAGCCCCGCACCCCTCATCTGCCTCCCGCTGCAGGTCCCTGGGAAATAGCCACTTCCTTACTTCCTCTCTCTCTCTCTCTCTTTCCTTGCAAAACTCTGAGGTGCAAGACCTCAGGACAAGGGCAGAATAATTCACCCATCAGCAGCCTTTGAGAGTGTAGCTACTAAAGAAAATTCACAGCTCTCTGAAGTGCTAACTTACAATCTCTGGTTTCCAGATTTTATTTCAGGCTACACTCCCCCTTCTCCCCCTCCTTAACCAGATGACCTTGCTTCAAAACATTTTATTTCCAGCTGAAGTGAAAAATGCTAACATATTAGCTTCTGTAATTGCAGTTTGACAGCACTTGATCTCAATAATTATGCTGCAGCTAAACTATTATTAACGGTTTAAGCTAAAATAAACGGAAATCCCCCTTTAGAAGTGAACAGAAACAAACCATTTGAATCGTTCTGGGGGAAGATGGGGGTCTCTTACCTGCATTGTAGGCTGCCAGATCTGCCCCGGGCCCTGGGCTCTTCCTTTTCCTGGGTCTCCCCTTCTGGACAGTCCCCACGCCGTTGTAATAAGGCAGTCCCAAAGTATTGGCAGAGCCCGCTCCCAATGCCGGGCCCTTCCCAGCGGCTACATCCGAGTGATTGAAATGCACCTGGTACTCCCCCTGGATGAGAGTCTCGAAATGGAGGCGGCAGTACACCAGATTGTCCTTCATGCCAAAGTGATCGCCGGTGGTCAGCATCTTGTTGCAAGTGGTGCAAGTGAAGCAATTTAAGTGATATACCAAATCCCTGGCCCTCATGACCATCTCGGAGGCAGAAATCCCCAGGTGACATCTCGCACATCTCTGCACCGAAAACCTCCTGCAAAACAGAACGGCCAGAGGAGACGGTGAGAGGCGCATCCCTCCCTCCCCCCTTTCGTCGGGTC
>NW_009206709.1:0-536 GCF_000690835.1 Fulmarus glacialis | reverse complement strand
AGGGAGCTGGAGATCCCTGGCGGGGCTGCAGTGCATGGGGACCCCTCTGAGCTGGGGAGGGTGATGGACCACAGGGGCCTGGCTGGCCTGCGGCCCCTGGGGCTGTTTCACCGGCGGTATTGGTTGGGGGGGGACCATGGACACCCCCTCCCTGGGTTAGAGAAGCACCGGGGGTCTGCCCAGTGCCAGGCCCTGGCGCGGCCATGACCCAGCCCCACTGGGGCACTCTGGCCTGCTGGGGGCGGGGGGGGCAGGTGTGCACACACCCATACCCATGTATACATGCACGTGTGTCCATATGGCACATGTGTACACACCCCCCACGTGCACCCTTAGACCTACGTATGCACATGCGCACTTCCTGCAGCATGTCTCGGGGTGCATGCTCTGATAACCCCTGGGGCTGGGCAGCCCCCCACACACTTCCCTTTGGGGGGGTCCCCCCCGGAGGACCCCCCCTCAGCCCACATCCTTTTGCCCCTGGTGCTCCCGCAGCCCGCACGTTTCCTTCTCACACCCCTGCTCTCGCACGCTCC
>NW_009206708.1:0-27669 GCF_000690835.1 Fulmarus glacialis | reverse complement strand
CTGAGGCATGTTCTCTAGACCTGCGTCCGTTGAGACGGGGACGCGTTGTTGGCCCCTGGATTTGGTTAGGGTCAGTTCACTGGTGGTGCTTTCTGAAGCTGGTCGTCGTTATTGTCACATCCTCACAGCCGCACCCTTCTTCATCCTCTGTTTTGTTTTCTGGAGTCGTATCGCCGCTCTCGGGGCTGTCTGTTTCCCAGACATCCTCACCCCACTCTGGGTTTAGTGCAGAGCCCTGGCAGAGGCAGTTCACCCACTGCTTATTCACCTGGCCATCACCTGCCACCCAGGTGGCCCAGCCTGGCCCAGCCCTGCCTGTGCAGGTTCCCTCCACACAAGCTTGTGATCCAAACCCAGTATATCCCAGTAAATGTAAGGAAACCCAGGGAGCCTGCCTTTCCCAGCTGCCCATAAGGGATGGTTGTTTCTCGTTCCTTTCAAAACCTTTAATATCCCAAAGCATGAGCTTTCGCAAGTCAGCACATTGCTTATTTAGAGTTTGTAGTTGCTATTGTAATGCAAATCGGTAGATGTTTCTATTCAGATATTACTGTTCAAGTACCACCATTAAATTATCTAACTAATTTATTTATCTTAACTGAAGGTGAAAATGTGCATGCTGTTATTTATGTTGGGTTTTTTTAATATGTTTTCAGGTAGTCTGATCCCAGCAAAAATACTGGACTAAGGGCATGGGAATCTGAAGACCTCTGTTTCTCCTAGAAGAGGTGAAGAAGCTAGAAACAGTAATGTTAAAAATCTTTGTGGAGGGATTAATCTTCAAAAAGCATGTGCTTACTGATGATACGGAATGAAAGGGGGTTCATTTGCAGATGAAGAAAGTGATCAGCTGGAAGGTGCTCATGGCCAGACATGACCTTCTTTCTCAAATCTGATATGTGAAGTGATTTAGTTTTCCCTATAATTTTCATAAAATTTTATGATTATAGGAATTGTCACTTTGGGTTAACCAGAAGGGTAAGCAAAGTTTTATCTTAAATCTAAAAACCTCTGCCCACTTTTTGCAAAAACTGAAGACGTATTCCTTTCAGAAACTCTGTGTTTGAATGAATTGTGCACCAGTTTGCAGCCCCACTGAAGTAAAACTAAGTAAACGAATCCGTATTATAGTTTATTTTTATCAGCTTTGTTACCTGGGCTGTAGGCAAGGCTGTGTTCTACTTCCTGTTGGGGGCGGAGGGAAGGAAAATCAGGTATTTTCTTGAAATCCCTGTGGAACTCATAGAAATGCAGTACTTTGTCATAGCGCATTTTATAAATTACAGTGTTTGTCACTTTAGAATGGTTTTCTTTTTCAATTTCATGTATCTTTCAGAGTCCTAAATTTCTTTGGCCTTTTGCCTGGCTTGCCAAATGGGGAAGGTAGTTACAAAGAGGAAAATTTTTGTTTTAAAAGTGGGTTAGAGAACAAGATTATTTGTATTAAATCTATGTGATGTAGGATTTTCCCCTTTCATGAAAAGGAAGCAGAATTATATCAGCCATTGGTATTTCTCTAGCTAAAGAACAGTAAATGAATAATGCAAAGAATCAGTGAATATAATTACTGCATCCTGAAGTTTAGAGTGCTGTTGGATTTTTTTTTTTTTTTTTCCCTTTTTCAACTGAACCTTTACTTCCTGTTTATTCATTGTTTCCAGTGACAAAATAAGCAGGAGAGATGGGAAACCCAGAAAACATTGGAGATGCATATGTTGCTGTGATTCGTCCGAAAAATACTGCTAGCCTGAATTCTCGGGAATATCGAGCTAAATCCTACGAAGTAAATTTAAATTTTTTTATTTATTAAAATTAAAAAAAAAAAGTTACAGTAAATATATAATAATATAGCAGAAGAAAAAATATGACAATAACATTGCTTAAATGTCATATACCTACTATGGATTGCCCCATCCTTATGGTATTTGAACACTTTACAGTTTTGTAATATTTGTGTGTTTCATGTCATTTTTTGCCCTGCGGGCTGCTCAGTACAAGGGTGCAGCCTTGTCTTATTCTCTTTAACAGTACTGTTATGGAGGTCATTCTGACTTCAGCATGCTGCTCCTCCGCATTCAGTACTTCCTGAATTTTGTAACTGCTACTCTTTTGGTTTCATTATTGTTTGAAAGATTTTGTTGCTTGAAGTTCCCATTGAAGGCCAAAAGAAAAAAAGAAAGAAAGTTTTATTGGAAACTAAACTGCAGGGAGGCACTGAGATAACCCAGAGCATCTTGGATTATGTATTAGAAGCCACCAAACCAATTTCACCAGCCAATCAGGGTATTAAAGGTAAAAATATTTTAATCTGATTTATTGTTGATAGCTCTATAAAAATACTTTAAAAATTAAATGGGCATGGAAAGGTTGTGCAAAAGCATGAAATTAGTTTAAAAAAAGAAGGTATGTTTTGAGGTTTATCAAAAAACCCCAAGCCAACTATACAGCTAAAACCTTTAATTTACCTTTGTTTCCCTTTACCTTCCAACTCTATAAAATGCTTGCTAAAAGATTTTCATTAAGTGAAACTTTGCCTGCCTGTACTACTTCTTCACCTCAAATTGAGATTTATAGCTAAACTTCTGGTCAATCAGATTGAAATCTTTTTTAATCCTTAATTTCAGCTAAAACTTGACTTGAACTAGTGAATTGATCACTTCTAAAGTCTGTTCTAAAGCCAGCATTGTTCAGTAGACAGTATCTACATGAAAATATTTCTGGCATAACTGTATCACTTACAGATATAATTGGATTAGTACATTTTCTTTTTTATTGTTGTTGCATAGCTGGTCTAGCAAACAACCTCACACTTGTGCTGACAAAAATTGTTTTCACCAGCATATTTCATTTCCAGATTGGTATAAACTATATTGACTAAAGCACTGGTTTTTATGCTGTGTACCTCATCTCTGCTTTGTAAGTGAGGTTATACTGGGGAAGGTTATCAGGGCGGGCAAGGCAATGCAGCGCTAACAATTTAGAAAAGGAGTAGCTGGTTGCATGGTAAAATGTTGCGGGTGGCAATGACTGGAGTTGGATGGACTTAACAAAGCTAGTTGAGCAGCAAACATGAAATAACACAATAGCATTAATACACATTGAGGAATGCCTAGTAAAAACAAAAACGTCTGTTTCTTACACAGTTTAGAGAGTTTTAAATTGACTCAGACAGAGGGCCCAAGCATTAGTGTGGCCACTGCTAAAATATGCAGCTGAGGTCAGAAAAGCAAACAGAATGCTGAATTCTGTAAGGGTGGAAGGGAGGATAACATGGAAAATACTGTCCTACCACTACATGAATAAAGCATTCACCCTAACATGGAATGTAGCATGCAGCCGTGGTTTCCTGTTTCAAAAATAATCTTTTTTAACTTAAAGATAGGTGTTTTGTGGGGTGAATGCTACAAAAAATCAGGGATATAGAAAAGTTGCTGTGAAAAAAGGGGTACAGGCATGTCATTTTTCATGTTAATGGGCATATACGTATTTATGTTCTTTATTTTTTCATATGTATTTAGATTTTCTTAGCTTGCTTTAGATTATAGCTTATAATAATAATAATTTTTTCTTCCTAGAAATTAGGAAGATTGAGTCTGGTAAGCTTTCAGATAGCCAACTCTGGATTGTTGCTTTTTTTTTGTTTTGTTGGTTAATTAATTATTTTGGTTTTATTTTCAATACTGTGCTAGGAAAGCGTGTAGTGTTAATGAAGAAGTTTCCTCTTGATGGAGAGAAGGCAGGCCAGGAGGCATCACTTTACATTGTTCCAGCTGTTGTGAAAGGTAACGTTGAGCATAATTTCTGAAGTTGCACCCATTTTAGCGGAAGTTCAGTTGAGGGTTTATTAAGAATTTTTATGAATATACTATATGGCTTTTTCTGTATTTAAACATTGAAAGTTGCATTCAGGTGGAAACCACTCTCTAATACTTTAAAACTTGAAAAAAATGCTTAAAATTAAGGAAAAAAACCTTGGGTTTAATGTATTGCCTTTGTTTCTGTAGTGATAGCGTACTTCTGTTTTAAGCTGTATTTGTTCACTTGATTATATTTCCAAATGTATGCATTAACTTGTATAGAATTTACTGAATGCAAGTGTAAATAAGACATCCTATTCAGTTCAGTGTTCTTTACTCAGAGAAGAATGCTTATTGAAGTCTGTAAACAGTTTTGTTTGAATAAGGAATGGTGAATAAAGTCTTTAGAAGGCAAAGTAAATTGCTTGTCAGGAAAGTATTGTTAAAAAAAGCCTGAAGTAAATGTCTGTGTGCTTTTGGGGAAACTCCTTCATTTTTGCCTTGCTGATAGCCCTTAAGGATAAAAACTATCAAGCAGATACCATTGTGGAGTTACCAATAGCGATAAATACCTCTTCTAGTCCTGGGTCCTTTTATTCTGGCAACAGTATTCAGTTAATATGAATTCCTCAGATGAAGCTGATCACACTGATGGAATAGTAACTGAACACTTTAAGGTTTTTAGGGCTACCCTGTTGAGTTGTGAATTGTTATGTAAGGATTGTATGTAATCTCTATCAATTATCATCTGGAAAAAATTAATTTACTCTAGTCTAAAGTTAGAATATACTCTCAATATTAGGAACGTGTAACTACAAAAGATGCGGAAGGGAAAATAAGATTATTCTTCTCATCGATGTGTCTTCAGAGTATGTTTCCTTTTTAGATAATACAAAATACGCATACAGTCCTGGATGCCCTGTGTTCTACTGTTTACAAGACATCATGAGAGTCTGCAGTGAATCCAGCACCCA
The DNA here is from genome assembly GCF_000690835.1 of Fulmarus glacialis. Taxonomy (NCBI): domain Eukaryota; kingdom Metazoa; phylum Chordata; class Aves; order Procellariiformes; family Procellariidae; genus Fulmarus; species Fulmarus glacialis. Next base: position 22,898 of record NW_009206708.1, on the reverse strand, counting down.
TTTTGCTACGCTTACTGCAAGAATGTTAATTGCCTTGGATAAGTAAGAAATGCCATCAGTAAAAAAATACCGTAAAATAGAAGTTAAACAAGATGTAGCACATAGTTTTTATAGCATTCTTGTGATTAAGAAGGAAATCATTGTGATGTTATTTTCTTCATGTTTATCAGAAACTGAAACCTTGACAACAAATTTCTAAATCTTTGTAAAAATCTTTTGCAAACTGAAGAATGGTGTGCTTACGTAAATCAATTAGCTTTTTGGAAGTTATTGCTCACAGTGAAGATTTTGTAAAATCATATAAAATACTAATGATTAATCTTCTATAAGTGACATAATTGCCATCTGTAAGAGTATTTGCCAGGGTGTAGTAAAACTATCCTGTTAATGGTATACCATTACGATTTGCATTTAAATTAACCCCCCATTTACAAAGAGAGTGCATATTCCCCAGCAAGAGGGTGTTTATAGCACGATGATCACAATTTTACAGTCCTTCTTCCCAGCAGGACCATGAATAAGTGAAGAGCACATGGCTTTTGCAGCACTTGATAGCTTGGATCTGGGACTTAAAAATCCAGGCCTAAGCATATGCATTGAACTGCAGGCCATGTTCTGCCATCCTTACACATGGTTCTGGAACAGACAAGATCCAAACAGTCTGTCAGTAGATCTGTCTTTCCAAAGCATGTACTTACCTTTCTTCTATATTTCCAGGCTAAATCACTAAATGGAATTTATTGTATTCCAGCAAGGTACATGTTTATCTCAAGCTTGTGAGAAAGTACGCGCAGAAACCTTAAATACAAACCTGGCTTTAGACCCTCAGTTAAAACGTGCCCCATTCAACATAGCACTAAAATAATTTAGCAATTCAGTGAAAATATATTTATCAAAAAATCCTGAGCGCTGTGGTTGTTGCATGTGTGGCAGGAAAAAATACAGCAGTTGTACAGTGCTGATGAACCCCTCTAGCTCAGAGTAAGAGGGCTCTAAAGCCCTTCTATACTCTCAGTAGGAGTGCACTTAGAAGAGAATAACCTTCAGCACAGCTTTGTGAAAAGGCAGGTGGTAGCCTATGTGAAAGAGACCCAGCAGTTTGGAAGCTGTCAAAGGACCCTCTGATTTTTTGCCTTTTCCCTCCTATCCCTAATGAAACACAGGAGTTAGAAGGCTTAAGTCAGCACAGATATTGCAACTTCAACTCATCCTTAAACAAACGGCTTTAAGTTTCAAAATTTGTATGTTGAGAGTAGTAATACCAATAAACTGAAAGTAAACGAAATGGTGACATGGTGGTGGTGAAGTGTTTTGGTTATAACCAATGTTACTCTTACCTTAGCTTATAGTTTCCTTTTCTTTGAGAGTTTGCATCTGCAGGAAATCTGTTTGAGCAAATATATTTGCTTAACTATATTTGGTTAAAAAAATTCATGTTTAGGGATTAATTTAGTACTATAAAATTGGCTGTGCACATTATAATTAATTTTTTTTTTTAATTAAAGTGTGTGATTATCATACATACAACCCTTAATCAAACAAAATAATGGACAGGCATGACCAAAATAGTCCTTTTCTACCTGAAAATGAATGACTTCCCATTCTCTCCTGCAGGTGGTTGGATGAACGGCACACGCAGTCTCACTCCATCCCAGCTTTATTCAGACCATCTCCGCTTGAGAGAATTAAAACAAATGTAATAAACCCTGCCTATGCTATAGAACCTGGTCAAACAGAGAGCTCATTACATATGGGTTATACTGCCCTGGAAATAAAGAGTAAAATGCTGGCACTGGAGAAAGCAGATATGTGTATCTATAATCCTTTGTTTGGATCTGACCTTCAGTATACCAATAGGGTAAGAACTATATTTTCATTTTACAATTCATTCATTTATTTGATATGAGTGTGTGCTTTATATTTCATGTAATCAGATTTCTTTATTGCACACTTGCTGCTAAATGGTTTTTCAAATCTTCACATTTGAACATCATTCTTTTTAATTATAAAATATTACTATCGTAACTTTGGTTTCAAGAGAATACCCAGCCTGCATGGGGAATTATTTAGCCAAATCTCATTAAGATATTTTTTCAGTTGTATTTAAATTATGTCTTCACAGGTTGACAAAGTAGTAATAAATCCATACTTCGGCCTTGGAGCCCCAGACTATTCAAAGATTCAGATTCCTAAAAGAGAAAAGTGGCAACGTAGCATGAGCAGTGTCACAGAGGACAAGTATTATGTTACATTCCTTTTTCATTAACGAATAATTTTGTTTTGTTATATTACAGTAGTACTTGGTAGACTTGGTCAGAATGAGATTCCTGTTACTTCAGGGCTTTACTGTATAAATATGTATTTTAAAAAAATTCTATTTGAAGTCTCTAAGTACTGAAACACAATAATTAAAGGATGGATCAAGAAAAGTTTAAATTATTAAGGAAGCGTTTCTTAGCATAATGAATACAGCTGTGGCTTGACTACTGCATGACGAAAATACTAGTTGTATTGGCACATTTTAGCTGCATGAGCTTCATTTTTATTCTTTGTGTAGATCTACAGTTAGTGCTATGTTAGTAATTTAAAAAAAGTCAATGTTCTCAACTATTGCAATATTTCTGAACTGTGTTTTCTTCCTGTTTCCCCTTTTAATTCATAGGGAACACCAGTGGGTAGATGATTTCCCTCTTCACCGCAGTGCTTGTGAAGGTGACTCTGATTTACTAAGCCACCTTCTGGATAAAAAGTTTTCTGTTAATCAGTTAGATAGTGACCACTGGGCACCTATCCATTATGCATGCTGGTGAGTCAGATGAATATAGTTTTGCCAATCAAATGCATTCTTGCTATCATGATTCTTTAGCGTTAATAATTTATGTAATTTATCGTACAGACTCTAAAATGAGAAATCAAAAAAACTCTGGACTTTTTACACTTTGACTCTAATATATGTTATTGTCAACCTTCTGAAGAGAAAGATTGTTTCAGGTTTTGAGATAATTTCAATCTCAGAGGAGACCAGGTGTGGAGATTGTATCATCAAACACTTACCTGTTGCCTCTTATCTCTGTCCTGAAGCATCTGTTCTAATTCCTGTTGGAGACACTGGGTCTAGTTTAGTGTGGTAACTTTTACGCTCTTTGTTGGTTAAAGGCTGTGAGCAGTTTTACAGCATAGCAATAGCTGAGCTGAGCATGTTTTGGTGATGGTCAAGCTTTGGGTGGGAAGCTGGAGTAGGTGATCTACAGAGGTCAACTTGTCAACTATAACTCTCTGATGATTTAATCTGTAAGTGATTGAGAGCTTTCCTCAGTTCTTGTAAAAATGCTTTTGTTTTATTTTTATGCAAGTTAGTCTTCTGTATTTATAGTAGTGTCTGATGATATGAATAACATGAAAATCAAACTTGGTTATAAAAAAAAAACTTACTTGATTTTTAGTGTTTGTCAGAAAGTTTGCATAAACAGTATACGCAAGATTTACTGGTTATCAGCGTGAGGCTTAAGAGTCGTCAGGACCCATCTGCATGACAATCAGAAACTTTACTCTGATTCTCACACAGATTTTTTTTTTTTTTTTCTTTTTTTTAAGGCAAGGCTGAACTCTGTTTTGCCATGACTGAATTGCTACAACTACCCAAACTTAGCTAGTTTAAAGCAAGGTTCTGTTTGTCTATAATGAATCATTCAATAAATGGTTACTAGACCAATAGTGACCAAAGAAGTGCAGAACTGATACTAATTTCTACAAACTTATTAACGTTCCATTGTCTTTGGTGTCATTTCAAAGCTAAAAACTCTTGAGCACGGAAATACACTTTTCCGTATTTAGGACTATCTGAAAAAAAGATTTTATTTTACATTTGCTGTGTCTGTTCTGCTTTAAACCTGTCTGCAGGTATGGAAAAGTTGAAGCCACTCGAATGCTGTTGGAGAAAGGGAAATGCAATCCAAATCTTTTGAATGGCCAACTTAGCTCTCCTCTTCATTTTGCTGCTGGAGGTGGGCATGCTGAAATAGTACAAATTCTACTAAATCATCCAGAAATTGACAGAGTAAGTTCTGTTTGTGTACAGAAATAGCAGTTTTAGGAACAGTTTCTAGCTTGTGCATGTGAAATATTTTGTGTCCAGATCACAATGTGTAAACACAATGATCCTGTTGAGAGATTACAAAAAAATGGTTAAGTATTTTTCATTACCTCTACTTTTCCCATTGTATATCAATTAAATGTTTGAACCCTAGGATCAAGGATTTTAATAATCTCAAAAAATGTGTAAATGTTTACCTATCTCCAGTGAAAACAATGTATTATCAGTGTTTCTGTTTATGTTTGTAGCACATTACTGATCAACAAGGAAGATCTCCACTGAATGTCTGTGAAGACAACAAACAAAACGAGTGGGAAGAAACTGCAAAACTGCTGAAGGAAGCCATAAATAAACCAGTATGAGTTTATTTTCTATATAGTTTAAAGTTTATATTTACTTTACACATAAACTTGTAGAAGAGCTAGGCTCACTTATAACTGTTATTGGAAATGTGCAGTATACTGAAATTGTTAGTGTAAATATTGACAAACTGACATTTTGTCTCTTTGAATGTTTCTGTCTATATTTATTGCTCAAGAAATACAAGTAAGACTTTAAACGTGATATTTTGATTTATTTGTAGGAGCATCACATCAGCTACCGATTTTGTGTCTACTTTTGATCATACAACCATCAGCTTTCTTTATGCATTGTCATCTTATATGGTGATAAACAGGAACATTCAGCTGGTTAAATGTAGGCTTCTACAAAATAGGCTTTACATCAGTTAGTCAGTGTAGGCTTCCTTGGCAGTCAGTGGAGATCTAGCCAGGATAATAAACAAAATTTACGATGTGATTCCTCTCATCCTGAAGTAGATTTAAAATTAGCCAAATGATATAAAACACTTGTTTCTTTTCTTTGAGTTCAGATGCAACTTGTATCTCTGTAGGTAGGTGGCAGTAAACCTATCAATTTTTCAAGATGTTTTAAATTGTCTTCATTTCACTCTATATGAATGAATCTTCCAAAATAATTAATGAAGGAATTGACCTCCTTTATTTTAGGGGTCTTATTATGCAGTTGATCAAATGGCAGATGTGTGTCTAATGACTCTAAAAGACTTATACACACATTTTAAGTAGATTTCGCAGCGTAATAGGTGATATTATGTTGCCACTTATTACTATTGAATTAATACATTAAAATAAAAAAAGTGATAGAAATTACTGCAATAAGAGTCACAGTGACTACTGCAGCAAAAATAGACTGATATTTTTCATTCCAGCTTCATTTTCAGTCAGTTGTCATTTTCCAAGGCATTCATCTTTTTTTCCAGAAGTTTCTAGGAACTCAGTTCCTGACGACTAAGTAGATTTGAAGAAGGGAAATAACAAATTCCTGCAACTTTTTTATTCAAGCAGCTGAAACATTTAACGTCTTAGAGGAAAACAAGAAGTTTCATTGATTTATGACTTGTATGTGTATATGCTTTAAGCATCTGATTTACGTTTACATACATCTTTCAGGAGGCATACTCTGGGCCCACATGCAATTCAGTGAAAGCTATGTGAGTTTTGAAGGGGAAAATGATTTATTATTAGTAATATTATAGAAGTGCTAAAAGATCTTAAATTGTATTCTTATTGTACTGGGGTCTGTGTAAAGGGCGGTGCTTCCCTATGAAAAATAAGTCTTTTTAGTATAGACTAATGAGGGGAATAATTCGTAACCTGCCAGTAATAGTGAGGTGGACATTTTGGGATATGCAAGGGCAGCTGAGCCCGAATCCGTCAGGGAACTTTTAAATGTCTACTTGCCTTTTAGTTCAACAGAAGTGAAGTCCTTAAATATCAGTAAGATCTTTCTTGGAGTTATTGTGGTAAAAAGCACAGTACAAGAACTTTCATAGGACATGAAACAAGCAGTTTTGATAAACAGTAAATATGGAGCAGTTGTGCAATGTTCTTTTTATGAACAATATGGATGTTGCTGAATCACAGTAAAATTGCTTTCCTCTTCAGAAGCACCAACAGAAAGGATTTTAACAAGTTCTTTGTTTAATATGTTTAAATTTTTATGTAGTATGAAAAGGCACGAATTTATCGTATGGATGGGTCCTATCGCTCTGTTGAATTGAAACATGGAAACAATACTACTGTACAGCAGATAATGGAGGGGATGCGTTTGTCTCAAGAAACTCAGCAGTACTTCACTATCTGGATCTGTTCTGAGAACCTCAGTAAGTAACAAGGAAGATTGTTATACTTGTGAGTTTATCATGGTTTTTTTATTTATGCTTGCCTTTAGAAAAAAATAATATTTTCTTAGAAAAATGGGAAACATGCTCTCTGACTGTTCTGTATTAACCTCTTTCTATCAGCTTTTAAAAGCCATCCTTTAGGAGTTAATTTGTATCTAGACTGTTAATACACTTTGCACCTCCCGGAGACTCTGTAATCCCTGTAGGTCTCATTATTTTATGTCTTTTGCATGGGGCGCGAAACCATTTTTTCTGTTTCCTCTGCTTAAGCTTTCCTCCAGTAGATCAACTCCCAGCCTTTACAGCCTGGTATCTCCAAACTGCTTTCAGAGCTATAGAGAGCTTCTCCATTTTAGCCATCATTCTGAGTACCCCAATAGGTCTGACCTTGTATCACTGTGGCATCTAGAATGTATTTCATCTAGGAAGATGAGGCTAGTCCAGATTGCTTTTCTGTTATAGGGCGCCTTTGCTGTCACAGTCCTTACTGCTAACTTACCCTGATTTTAGTGCTACTTTTCTTCCCAGAGTATCTGAAATTGGATGCATGTAGTTGTTTTTACCAATGTTTAATCTATTTAAAACTAGTAATTAAAGTAAAGCTGATTAATGTTTTCTTATTAGGTTCTTTAATCATATGAATTTTCATGTGTTTTGCAAACAAAATGATTTTTGATAAACAAGTTTTCAGTTATATTTGGTGGGAGGGAATTCTGATGCAAAATGTCATTATTACATTTGCTGTATTTTTTTGGTATTTCTGATCTAAATAAAAAGTATATTATAGTTGTAGTTTGAGATATGTAGCAAAAGATAAATAGAACCACAAAAGAGTCAATGATTGTGATTGTGTTTTGTCAGAAAACGTCGTAAACAGTACTGCTGCAACAAGATAGCTATGGGACACATTATAATGGATTTACAAAGCACAATTCAGGTCTGGTAGGATACTGTGTTGACAGTACCATTAACACAGAAGCCTTGCATTTAAAATTTTATTTACTGTTGTCAATCTTCCACTACAGTGGCGTTGTTGCCTTTTTTTTATTATCTATAAATATGCAGGAAATTTTTTCTTCATTCTTTTTTAATCTTTTTCTCGCAGTGTCATGCCATTTGCCTTTTTACTTTGCTGTATGCCACATGACTACTGTAACCCTCAGTTAAACATAGATGTTAATGTCTGGAAGAAAAGGAAGTGTTTGAGTGTTGAAGTCTTGCTGCTTGTGCCTTTTCTAAATGTGTGTGTCATGTTTTACCCAAATTGTTGAAGTATTACCCTTGCATTTGAGGGGAAGAGCTCACTGATACATTGTTTGTTTAAAAACAAGTAATTCTCTAGGTATCTAGCCTAAGTTTGAAAATGAGTCAGCTTCTGATTTACGGTTTCAAACAATGAACGGACAAGTTTCGTTATAAAATGTATTTCTTGCAGTTTATGTACAACCGTAAACACGAAAGTTTTCTTGTTTGTAGGACGGATAATGTTTTTCTGTGTTTGAATGTAAGGTGGATAAGTTGAGTGAACAGATTATTGTCAGTGAAAAGATGTTGCACTATAACATGTCCGTTGAAGTTTTTCATATAATGCGAAATGTCACAATGTAAAAGCCAGAGCAGTGAGGATGAGGCAGATACAGCCTTCTAGTTCCTCACTACTAGAAAACAGCCAATCAATAATCACAAGGACAGGCAGGGTAAGTGAATGAGTGTAACTGAAGCTATGGGCGCCAGTACATACTAGGACTGTAGTCAAAAACTCTGTATTGATTTCTCAGCTCTCATATACACAGTAGAACATGAAACATCAAATGACTGTGGCCTGTTAAGAATCAAGATGCTTTACAGATTAAAAAAAAGAATCTGCTCTGAAAAGTTTATGGTTTATATATATCCAAAAATGGCAAATACATTTATAAAATAAGCTATATCTGTATTTTTCTGTCAGAAATAAGATTATTGGACTTTGTATTTCTCCCATAATAATTGAGACAACAGTCTCTAATGTTTTACTATTGTGTTTTTAAGGTCCGTCTTGGTATTCCATTATATTTTTTAATACAACTTCACTCTTGAGAGGCTGAAAATAACAAAAGTTCATCGCTAGTGCATTTAATGAATTGATGCTGAGAGTTTGTCAATAAATCCATATTTTCAAAACCTTTTATATATAGCAGTTTGGAAACAGGGAAGAATGTTTGTTAATGAGTCCTCAGTTTCAGACTGGTTTTGGTGCAACGTTTAATCATATATATATGTGTGTGTGTGTGTGTGTGTGCTGGGTTATTCTGTTTGTTTATTTATAAACAAAACCTGCTATTTTTCAGGCCTCCAACTGAAGCCATACCACAAGCCTTTGCAGCATATTCGAGATTGGCCTGAAATATTCACTGAACTGACAAACTTGGATCCTCAAAGAGAAACTTCACAGCTTTTCCTGAGAAGAGATGTGAGACTTCCACTGGAAATAGAAAAAAAGGTCTGCACTTGGAAGTGATAGCATGAAATCATGGTCAGAATCAGAACACTTTGACTATCAACACTCAGTGTGTTTAATGACTGTAGTAATTTCCAAACTTATATAAAGCGGACCTCTCCTCTCCTTTTCTGTAATAGTTTGAGTCTTCAGGTTCTTCTCTCCCTCCCTCCCTCTCGCCCTCCCTCCGTCCCTCTCTCTCTCTTCTCACCTTCCCAACTGTTTATTTTATCATAAGTCTATGTGCCTCAGTCTCTATCTGTCTGTCATACAGCTAAAAACAACCTGCCCAATTTTCTTTCTCTTCTTTGTGCTGTGATTTTTTCAGATATTTAATTGGTCAATTTCAATGGGATTATTCAAACGTATTATTTAAAATGGATTCCTGGGGAAAAAAACCACAGATGTCAGTATTTCTGTGAACCTTTTCATTGGGCATGTTATGCTAGTCACCTTTAATTTGTAAGTGTGTTAGATCAGTGAAGTCTTGAATTAAGTCAATGAAAATGTCATTTTTTTTATCACAAAGCATTACTAAAATGTACACTTCAGTCAGGATCACACCTTTGTCTTCTGTTTCTGAATCGGTGAGAAATTGTATTTATAGTTTCTAAGCTCATTTTCTTTTACAAAGAAATCATATTATTTAAATCTTTTTAACAGATTGAAGATCCATTGGCTATTCTTATCCTTTTTGATGAAGCCAGATATAATTTACTGAAAGGTTTCTATACATCACCTGATGCCAAGCTGATCACACTGGCGAGTCTGCTTCTACAAATAGTCTATGGAAATTATGAGAGCAAGAAACACAAACAGGGCTTTCTAAAGTAAGTATGTATGTTTAAAACTTAAAATTATCGTTTTAGATTAAGTATTTTTAGATAGCAATTACTGTGGAACTCTCAAATTTTAGGTATATATTTATTATTTTTCTCCATCACTGAGCTCTAGTTCAGAGTAATCACATAACCGTCATAGCATTATTAGAAGCTGCACGTGGGGTCTGAAAATTACATTCGTCTTAATTATTGCAGTCCTAGGCAGAGGGATGGAGGTTCTGTATTCTGTAAGTCTATACTGACATACAATAATACCAAAATGAGTAACAATATTCATGTGAATGAAGGGTTTTGACAGGACTGAGACTTTGGACAATGCTGAAGAAACCTCTTACTATGTCCAGTTAGACCAACTTCGGGGACTGGCTTTCCTCCCTCTTTGAAGAGGACAGAACACGCGGAGATACTATTTCTGTTCTCTCATTTGTATGTGAACTGCTATACTAAATTGGTCAGAAACATAGCACCAGTAGGGCTCTGCCAGATGGTGCTTTTCTCTCCCCTTCTCTCTGCTTGCCAGCACAATGGTAGCTGAGCTGTTCTGGGATATGGCTTTTTCCTCCTACATACATTTCTACAGCAGTATCTGACCACATCAGGATTCCAGTTCTTTACTGTGTGCACCTTCACTCCGCCCCCTACCATCTCCACCTCAATTCATTCATGTAACAGTAGCTATGCTATTCTGGAATGGTACTGTACTTCTCATCTCCTCTCATTCACAGCATCAACTGAGTTGCCTTGGCTTGCTTTTTTTGGTTGTGTTCTCCACCATCAGTAAATCAGGGTGCATTTTCTGCTACAGTTACACTGATGTAAGTGTGGGCTGCCTCTGAAAGGGCTGGCTGTACTGACTGCACTTGTTCGTTCCTTTCCCTTCCTTCTGTTAGGTGTAGAGACTGTACCATTGCAGAGTAAGCTAAGTGAATGAGCTTACTGACTGGAAACTTTTGGGTGGGCTCTTCAGTAGGTTCAGCTGTTGACCCATCTTGTCCTGCAGATGCACAGTTGGTAGATTGAGCACAAGGAGAATTGGTTTTGAGTGGGACTGCCCACACCTGCAGGAGTGTGCAGTTAAACTCAACTGGGTTTAATACGAAACTACACCTGCTGAATCCCAGCAGCTGCAGGGTGGTGTTCCTTTCCACACTGGAGCAGATGAGCAATATGGCTATGAGTTGATCCTGCTCAATGGAATTGTTTGACTCTGTAGACAGGACTACTTGGAAAGATAGTTTGGGCCAGATAGAAGAGCCTTGTGGATATTTCGGCATGCTTTCCATCCATATTGAAATGAAGATGTTGGAAGATATCTCTGTTTGTTCTTCCTCAGATAGATGAGAAGATTTATATTCTGTCTACTTTAGTAGACATAAATGTTTATCAAAAGACTGGTCATTTAAAAATTGTATCTAGGCTGTTGTTTGTATGAGGGTATCCTTGACCTTAAAGATCTGAACATACTGTCCTGTGCTGGGTTTTTGATTGGTAGATTGTATGTGCAGTTACTGACAAATATAGTTCAAAAATTAGTAAATGGTCTCAAAAACCTAGTGATGCAACCTGGATTAATTGTGTGTAAAAACACACTAGCAAAGGCTTCCTTTTACTGTTTGTTGTTTGGTTGTGGGTTTTTTAAAGGCACTTTGTATAAATAGCTTCACTTTCATATTATGTAGTATCTAACTTTCATGTGGAAATTAATGGGCCAAGTCCTTGGTGATGCTGAATACAACAGTGAAGGGAAGACCACCTATAAGCTGACATCTTTTCTGAGTATGTAATATTCTCGTCAAAATGACTCTTCATATATCATTTTGGCTTCCAAACTGGAATTCACCAAACTGGTCTGTAATCAAGTAAGAGTCGTGTGTTCTGCTAGCATTTTCTTTACATGCCATGTCCATGATGCATGACACAAAGTATATAATACAAAGCTGGATCTCCATTAACTGAGAATTACACTGTATCTTAGGAAGCCTTAGCTTATGTTTCAGGAAAGCTTCTCACCTGATGAGGCAAGATAAAGTAGGAGCTGACTGTCTAGCTCAATATGTGACTTGAAGATACAAACTGGCAGACATTGTTCTTTCTCCTTTGTTTAGTGAAGAAAAACTTTTTTCTGCTTTGTTTTTCCTCTTAGTGAAGAAAATCTTAAATCTATAGTACCAATCACTAAACTAAAAAGTAAAGCTCCTCACTGGACAAACAGGATACTTCATGAATACAAGGTGAGATAAATAATCAAATAGTAGAAAATCCTGTCTTAAAAATTTTTTGACTCTTTGGTTGTCAGTTAATGAACAAAAATACTGGTATATAAAGCTAGAAATGTGTATGTTCTGAAATTTTGGTATGGGTTGTTGGAATGCTGCTTTTCTTGTACAGTTACAGTTGATCTGTTTGTTAGAAGTAAATATAATTGTCATCTCTTCATTTCTCTTCAATGTTAACTGTGTATTGGGGATACTGCCAATTCAGGCATACGTGTTAAAAAAATCTGACTTACATTTTCACATCTGCTTGTAGCGATAGATCCACAAAGTCCTTTTTGCCAGTGTAACTTGTATGTTAGGGATCTGATAGTGCTGTTGATGCACTCGTGTATGCACACACAAACTCCTTCGACTAGAGCAGTTAATTGAGCAAAATTTTTAAATGTGGACTTGGGCTGTTTCTGTAAAAGACGTCTAACTGAAGGGCTATGGATTCCAAATGGGTTCAGAGGCACCTGAAGGTTAAATTCGTGAACTTATAAAAAATTGTGGAAAAAGTGAGGTGTGTCAGAGAACTGTACTGGCTAACATGCATCACTAAAGGTAGCTGACAGGAAACACTGCAGAGGCACCCAGGGAATGTTTGCAGGCCTTGCCCCTCTTTTGAGATGAGGTTACTCAATCATAAACTTTCTCTTGGTGCATACACCTTTTTTGTCAGTAACCAGCAGATCATTCCTGTTCTTTATAATACAGATGAAGGAGGGGATGATGGTGGCCTTTCAAAGACTATAGTACAGCAGAGGGCATAGCAGAGTAGTCTCTACTCTTTCTTGCATCAGATAATATGTAAGAATGAGCATAGCTTTCTTGACTTCTGCTCCTAGGCCATTATTTTGGCGTGGGGGGTATGGGGGAAGAGCAAAGGAGTTGCAATCTTTTGTTCCAAGAATATTAATATATTTTACATTTTAAAAATGGCTGTGTAAAAATTCAGATAAGCTGTAATGCGGGGTATGGATCCAAAGAGGTTGGTCCCATCCACCGCACCCACAGTCATGGGCCTCTAACTGTTGAAGACTGGTGTTCTCTCTCGTGCCTGTGCCTTCTCATCTCATGTGTGGCCCAGCCAAGTTTTTTGTTTGTTAGGGTACTTTACATCAGCCTATTTTGAGGCAGGAGCACTCTAGCGATCCTTTGTTGTGACTGTTTCACTCTACCGAAGAGGAAGAAACAGAAGCCTGTCTCATTCTGAATGAGGGCTCCTCTAAAGAAAAGAAAACCGCACCTCTCTTTTGCTTAGAAAAGCAAAAAATCCATCGTTTTGCGGAGGAGGTACTTGCTCATCTTACCATGCCTCACTGGATTGGACCCCTTAAAGGAGGAAGAATGCTTAGTTTTAAGGATTGTGATGCATTTAGTGTCAGATGGGTGCATAGCTGCTTATCCCTGATGAGTCTGACGTACTTCTGAGAGAGGCAAAATTGTGGGGCCCTGCAGAGGTTAGGTGTCTGGCTTAGATTTCTGAGGCTCGTACAGGTATCTGCTTTCTGCCTCAGTCTCTTTTGGCATTTGAGCCTTTCTGTGGCTCTAGAGTTTAATTTAGATGTAGGAAGACAGTTGCTGGGAGAGCACTTTGGGAATACTAGTTTAGTGGAAATTCCATGAAATAGTGTTTTTTCTTCAAATAACCACAACTATTTGGGAGGACTTGTTGATTGCCATTGTTCCTTTATTTCTAGAATCTCAGCACCAGTGAAGGTGTAAGTAAAGAGATGCATCACCTTCAGCGCATGTTCTTGCAGAATTGCTGGGAAATTCCTACTTATGGAGCAGCTTTTTTCACAGGACAGATATTCACCAAAGCAAGTTCAAGTAGCCATAAAGTCATCAAAGTGTATGTAGGAGTAAATGTAAAAGGGCTGCACCTCCTCAACATGGAAACAAAGGTCAGCTTAAGTGAACTGCCAATGATAACTGTTAAGCTTAATTCTGTTCTCTTAAATTCTTTGTGCTAGTAGTCATTTCACAACCGACTGTTTGGTTAAACTTGACTGTGAAGATTTCTGGGATTTTAAGATCCTTATAAAGCGCTACTAATAGAAAGCCTTATATTTTTTCCACTTGACTACTTTATAAGCTACAACTAGATTGTGGAACATACTGTTCTAAGTCAGAATCCTGTCTAACTGAACTAAGGAAAGTTTGTAAGTCTGGAGAATATTTTCTGAGTGACAGTTTCCTACGTTTCTTTGTAGGCTTTACTCCTCAGCCTAAAGTATGGTTGCTTTATGTGGCAGTTGGGAGATGGAGATACATGTTTTCAAATCCACAGTCTGGAAAACAAAATGAGCTTTATTGTGCATACCAAACAGGTAAGCATTGTCATTTTTCATCCTCTATGTTCAATTATTTTTCCTACACTAGATACATGCCTCTTCTCTCTTGAGATTGACCACCCTTGTACAGTATAAAAGAAGCCCAAGCCAAGCCTCCACAAAAATGATCTTAATATTTCTGAATGTTTGCTTGTTTTCCTAGCATATGAAGCCTTTAGGGTTCAAAATACATGAAAAGCATCTGTAATCATTAGGGTAAACTTTTTTTTTTAAATTGAAACCGTTTGTTGCATGTGCCCAATCCCTCAGATTCTAAGGATAATTCCAAATATAGAATCATAGAAGAATCATAGAATCATTAAGGTTGGAAAAGACCTCTAAGATCATCAAGTCCAACCGTTAACCCAACACCACCATGCCCACTAAACCATGTCCCTAAGCGCCTCATCTGCACGTCTTTTAAATACTTCCAGGGATGGTGACTCAACCACTTCCCTGAAATGATGAGAATATGATGAGAATTGCAGAGTTAGAGCTGGTAACTTTGCTATCAAAACTAGCGGAGTTTGAGACTGGATAAAACTGAGGATCTGCGAAGGCAGTGTAATAAAGCAACTTCACTGCAGTTGCTACCAGCAACTTTTGATAGTGTTTATGGATGCTAAAATGTGTTGTGACAAAATTACAGCTTTGAGTATCTTGCATACTTTGACAGTAGTTGCTTTTGATTCTTACATATTAAGGCGGTTACAGGGGAAGTGATTGAATATTTTGAAAAACACTTTCTGATATCTGAGAAAAAATCTAGGTTTTATTTTCCTTATTTCTAAAATGATGCAACTTCTAACTTACTATTTTTATCTACTTGCATTTGTCATATACTTAAGTTAATTGTGTCATAGTTCTGAAATGCTGATAGAATTTAATTGTATACCTTTATATAGGCAGGTCTTGTCATAAAACTTCTGATGAAATTAAATGGACAGTTAATGCCAAGTGAAAGAAATGACTGATGGAAATGAACAATAGTTACAAATCAGCATCTTACGGCTAAGCAAAACCCAACTTATTTCTCATCATAACAGAAGACTTCCATGTACATGAATTTTACACAATAGAAAAGTGAATTTGTACAGTTTTTTAACTTTGTACAGAAGCTGCATGGTTGGTTTTTTTTTTAAATATACAACCTATCTATTCTTTTTATAAATATTTTTGTGTTTCATATATAAGCTATTGTAGGGCTTGAGCTTAACCAATAAAGCTAATGAAAGGTAAATGGTTTACTAAGTTGGACGAGTATGAATCAAATAAGGCTTTTGTTCCCAGGGGACTATGGGACTACCAGTGCCATTAAGCAAGTCTCAGTTAACATATTTACCTTCTGTGTCATTCTGTGGAACATCAAGGAGGTTGTATATATTACAGTATTTTGTAGACACACTTTATTTTTAAGATACTGTTGGTAAGTACGCTTAAAAGACCAGTTAGACCTTTGAGCAACTACTTTTCATAAACTCTTGTTTTTTATTTGGTTTCTGACAAACGATATAGCTGGCTTTATTTTTACTGTTAACTTTCTCATACTTTGTATTCATATTTGTTTTAAAATTTTGCATGAGGATGTCAAAAGGGAAATATTTTAAATCATTCAGAAGCCATATTAAAAGTTTAGCATGCTTGTTTTTAAAAAGAAAAATGGATTTTTACTTCTGCTGTGCAATATAAAATGTGTATATGGAGGAGGGGGAGATACAGATTTACAAATGAATCTTACTCAGCGGATTCAGTCAGTTTAATAAATCTTACCCTGGATTGCAGTAATGAAAACTCATATAGGACGTACTAAGTTATTTCTGTTAAACTAATTTTCCTACTCATGACTTCAATTTCTTGAGGCTACAAGCAGTGCAGGATGCAGGATGCAGGAATGAAGATTTATAATGTAAGAAACTCAGACACATTTTGTAAGCATTATGCCTGCTCTTTGCAGAGTTAGGACTGGGTCTGAACAAGTTGGGTCCCAAGTGTAAGGTGGGACCCTATGCAGTCTGAAACATATCCTTGTACATTAAAATAGTATCCATAACACAAATCTTTAAAATTTCAGGTTGTATTTCAGGGTTTTAAGTGCACTTGACCGTTTCTTCCATGTAAACTGCATGCTAAAACAGTGTGCAATATTTTGTAAAAAAGTTTTAAGAAAAAATAAAAATCAGCACTTGCCTCTAAGTTTTCAAATAAAAGTTAAAATGAATGTTAGGAACTGTGCTGTTGTGTAGTAACTTTACTCATACCTTACTACTAGTAAGTGCAGTTTAAGAAATTAAAGTAGTAAGCAGTTAAAAAAAGTGAACAGGAGACTTGTATTTTGTAATCTTAGCAAGCTATATTTTTCTACTTAAACTTCACTGGCATAAATAACAGTAAATCTTCATGGATTGTTGTATTTTATTTAAGGTAAATAATGCAACAGCCAGGTCTTTCATAGTGCATCCTTGCTATCACTTGGCACTGGTATCAGAAATACACTTCTCTACATCGCACTTTGTTAGAAAACTAGAGGAAAAATGTTAAAATGTGTGTCAGTCACATATTTAACAATAGTGTTAATATGCCTTACTGCTGTATAGTTCTTTCTGCCAAATTCTTATTTATTACTACCTAATAAATTGTTTGCAACAAGTCATGTTTGTTGTTTTTATTATTGCAAAGTTTTATTATTATGTTGTTTTTATTATTGAAAGTGCCATCAAATGTCTTACCAAGCAGGTGTTATTTCCAAAGACCAGTACTTTGTAACAGGCTCATCTTTGCAAGGTATGAAGGAAGATCATCAGAGAGAATCATAGGGAGGGTTCCCATGGTGACTACAGATTAAGGTAGTGCACCTTGGAAACCACTCAGGAATTCATCAGGAAAACTGGAAACTGTTAGTCATGGCAAACTAGAAGTTTGCAGATGTTGCGTGTCAGCGGAGTCGTTAAGTAGTGAAAGCCCAGTTACCCAGTCCTACAGGCTTCTGGCACCTGGGTATGTAGGAGCTCCCACTGTGTTGCTGTGACAAGGAACGTGAGTACAATCTTTTCATCATCAAAAGTGGGGAAATGTAAAATCAGAAGAGAGAGAAATACATCACTGTAGAGACAGACCACTAGTAACAATCCTCCTATCTGTACCAAACAAAAAAAAAAAAGGAAACGAGCTGCAAGAATGGCAAGTCTGAAAACTATGGCTCTGTAAGCAAGAGATGCTCAGCTCAACTCCTGTAGCTTATCTAACAACTGCTTTTTTAAAGTGAGTAACTGTATAGCAGATGAAGCAAAGATTTGAGAGTAGAATACTCCAGCCAGGCACAGTAAGGCAAAAGAGTCACTGAAAACTTAAAACTGTGAAAAACAGGCACAATTTTATCAAGCGGAATAATTAATCATCAGGCTAGCGTGCTGACCTGAGGATTGTTCACCCCTACGTGCAGGCCTCACTACGAGCAAGAAGTGGACCCATCTCGTTTGGGTGCCTTTTGCTGTGGTGAAGCCAACCTGCATGACTTGAGGTTGACCGACAGGCCCAACTCAAATCACCCGCAGATCGGTCTCCGGCCTTAAATTCACAGACTCTATGACGGCTCCAGCTTCGTGCCCTGATGCTGTGCCTGACAGTATAAATCTGCCTATAAGGGGAGAGGAAAAGACCAACTAATACTTTTGGTTGTCAACTGGCAGTCAAGTGAAGTTGGGAAAATACTGTTTATGATGACACATCACTAGTGCAAGAGAACAAAAGTTTAACATAGTAAATTTAAAGTTCAAAGCAGGAAGAACGTGCAAACAGAGCTCTAGAGAAGTGTGGAACGTCTGCTCAGCTGAGCAGTGTCTGTTGTCTGAGACAGGTCGGGCTATTCTATGAAATGTCAAGCAACAAATTGCACATTTGTGATGTATGTTTTGTGATCTATAGTATGTTGTCTGGAAAAACAAGGTATTAAAGTAGCAAGCACTGTAGTAAAGTAATCCCTTTTTGGGGGTAAAGAGAGAAGTGAGAAAGTTCACAAATGCGGAAGAAGTCTAGATTTTTATCAAGATCTCTTACAATTGCTAGCTCAGTCTACTAATGTTAAAACATATTATTCCATACAGATTTCACACTTACAGTTTGATTTCTTAAAAAATACTGGTAAGAATCAATTTGCAACCCAGAAAAAGGAACAATGTCTCTGGAGAAGGAAGAAGATGAAATTCCAAGTGGTCTAAATACAAAAGGACTAAACAAAAGCCTTCATGAGATTCCAGTTAATGATGCCAGGAAAGACTAATTACATTCATCAGAGAATCCTAAAGTAGCCAACCTAACTACGAAAAGTTTGAGTGATACTTCACATGAAATTCCTAAAGCAGCTGGCAATGAGGAAAGCCATAAAATGATGGAAAATAGATCAAGAAGTGATTTACCTGAAAAAAGGTATGAATGTGAATTCTCAGCTGAGATAATGCTGCTACAATGCCTCGAGGTGTCTCTGAAACAGGTGTGAGAAAACACTACTACCACCAGCTGAAAAGGATACTGGAGAACTAAACCAAATCCTTTCAGAAGCTGTCAGTGAGATGCCAGACCAGACATGTTACCATCAGCAATGAATCTTGAAAGTGATGAAAATGGATCAACATATATGTTGCCTGAAGAAAAAGATGAGAATTTTACACTAGACTAAATGATAAAGGACTAGGGAACATGCCTCCGTGTGGTTTTGAAACCCAAAATTTAAAATACTTGCTCTTACACAACAATGAAATAAAAACATTGCATTCAAATATCGTTAATCTAACTAATCTGGAAATCCTGTTACTTGAAAGAAATAGACTGACACTGTTGCCACCAGAAATATCCTTACTTCATAAACTGACAGGACTGGATGTCAGCCACAACCAGTTACCATGTCTCCGTATAGAATTGTCAAAGCTTCTAAATATTAAGGAACTTAATCACAACAATATTGAAACATTTCCTTTTGCATTGAAAAAACTTGAAACTTTAGAGCTTGCAAAGAACAAGCTAAAAACTTTGCCAGATACCATGGCTGACATGAAAAATTTAAGGTACTCAACATTGATTCCAATCAAATCTCAGTATTTCCAAGGGTTCTCTGCTACCTTCCTCACCTAGTAATCTCTGCTACCTTCCTGATCTCAGCATATGTGAGAACTTGATTCAGGGTTCACCAAAGGATATTAAAGAGCTTAAGAAACAACAAGAATTTTCAATTAGTAACAATAAGTTTATATTTTTGCCTGTGCAGCTTTTCTGGTTGACAAAACTAAAA
Source organism: Fulmarus glacialis (assembly GCF_000690835.1). Taxonomy (NCBI): domain Eukaryota; kingdom Metazoa; phylum Chordata; class Aves; order Procellariiformes; family Procellariidae; genus Fulmarus; species Fulmarus glacialis. The sequence goes on along the minus strand of NW_009206708.1, from coordinate 3,409 downwards.
GAACTCAGGGTTGATGATAACAAATTGCAGTTTCTTTCAGATAAAGTGGAGAATTTACGAGAACTTAGGTTTTTGAACCTTGCAAAAAATCTATTCAAAAGCATTACAGATAATCTTTGCAACTGTACCATGTTGACGCATCTCATTATACATAATAATCAATTAACCCATCTTCCTGCTAATATTCCCAGACTTAAACATTTCAAGGAGTTTTCTTTAAGTAGAAACCGACTGGACTCACTGGATGAAGAAATACTACATTTAAAAGACCTCTCCAAAATAGAGTTTTCTGGAAACACATTAACACATTTTAATTCCTGTTGAATTAAAAAATTGTATACGGATAACCAAAGCTGACCTCAGCATTAATAAGCTCTCTCAGCTTCCAAATGCATTGTGGGCACTATTTGATCTTAAATCCTTAAATCTTAGTGGCAAGATCTTCTGTTTCAGAAATAATACCTGGAATTTCTGACATTAAAGATTCGGAGCATCTAGAGTCACACAAAAATAAACTTCCTCATTTTCTGCATGCTTGTGTAGCCTAACAAAACTAGTTTACTTGGATGTAAGTGAGAATGAAATCGATAGCACGCCGGCAGCGGTGTCCGAGGTGAAGGCTCTCCAGGTACTGCTGTTACACCGTAAGAAGTTTGACTCATTTCCCGAAGAACTGTTTTCTTTGAAGTGTTTAAAAACACTTGATATTTCAAATAATCAGGTAAAGAGTATTCCTTTCCAGATTAGCAATCTGGAAGTGATCAAAGGCCTAAATGTATCAAACAACCAGTTTCCATCTTTTCCTCCTGAAATAAGTCATCTTTCTTCACTGGAGACCTGGACAGTGTGTTGAATGAATGGGTTGAAGGTAAGAGAACATTTGCTTTAGGTAAGAAAAACTTGCGTTGCACAGATTGTTGTGCTGCAAAATTATTATTAACGGACTCTCTCCTAACAGATGTAAATGCTCCTGTGTTTGAATACACCTAGAGGAAACAAAGAGCAGAAAAATAGTTTCTAGAGAGGCAAATACGTGCACAAATTTACCTATTTTTAATATCGCAGCTGGACAAAAATCTATTGGGATGCACTTTTAATTAGAAATACTAGACATGAACCTCACTTTATGTAGTGTTATTGAGGTATATCTTGAGGTGATATTTTGATAATCAGATTGATCTGAAACAGATCATCTGGTTTTTATTTTTCTAGTACTATTAGGAATGTAGGTATTTGCCATCCCAATGGATATCAAGAGACAAAACAACTAGCTGGAATGTGGTAGATAAGCCTGCCTCCAAGATTCCTCTCTGAAATGAACAAATCCTTCCAACTCCTGTCATACTTCTTAAAATTCATTGGTCATTAAACTTTCACTGATTCAAACAAGAAAAGCTATATTGGATCCCTGATTTCTTATAGCAGAGAAAATTGCTTCACATTTCTAGAATCCACAGTTCGATTTTTTTTTTTTTTAAATACTAAGGAACAGGGCAAAACAATCTCCTGATGAGTTAGGCATTTAAATCTCTCTTTTCACCAGAATTTGCAAAATCAGTATTTCATACCTGATTTCAGAAAAGGCGCATATTTCTTTAGATGATTTCCGATGTGGTTATGATCCTTTCCAAGGGCTGGCTTTCTTCAGACCAGGAGCAAAAAGTATACGATCTTATGTCCATTTCTCAGAGCGCTGTAGCTTTAGTTTCCACAATAATTGGAGAACAGTTGAAGTTCGAAGAAGGAAAATAAAAATTAGAAAAGACGAAAGTAAGTACAGAACCAAAAAGAAGAAAAATGCATGTTTCATTTCCTTGTGGCTGAGGAAAACAGAAAATAAAATTAGAGTGTTCTGAGAGGGTAAAATTTTTCATTAATGATAACAATGACCAAAAGAACTTCTCCTAAAGCTCCAGCTGTGGAGGTATCATTCTACTGCATGTTTTTTAGTGCCTTTCTATTATCATGTCTAAAAAGCTTCCCTGCAAATTTTTGTGCTCAGCATCCATATTTTTATTGGAAAATACCAAGTTAGCTTCCATTAGAATCGAAGGTCAGAAGCTTTTATTGTTGGAAGTAAATTATGGAATATGGGTTATTTTGCCTGCAGGAAAGTTACCTCTTAAACTTTTTGCAGAAGAGAAGGACTTGTGTCTAAATAAATGGTTTTATTTCTTTATCAGTTAACTGAAGTTCCAGAGGAGCTTCCTGAACTGGTTTGCCTCAGGGAACTGGACATATCTCACAATGCATTAAAGGAAATTGCAGACAGCATAGGGGAACGGGAGTATGAGGTCCGTTTAATTGCAAATAATAATGGTATCAGCCAGCTCTCCAAATCTATTACATCACTGAGAAATCTACAGCAACTTGGCCCGAGCAGTGAGTATCAGGCATTCACTCCATTAGTAAAATGTAAGCATTGAACTATGCCCCCGAAGAGTATAAATGCATCACAAGATAAGAAGGTGATGAAGCAAACAACCGAGAAGACGACAGCTTTCCAGTTTTTAATGTATGCTGCTGTGAACTGCCGTGGCTTCTAACCAAGCATCCCCTCTCAAATTTAGTATTTTTAATACAGCTGTTGTAGAGGCCCCATCTGTGAAATCTTTTTACGTGGCATGATTTTTGCAGGTGTGATCATCGGGAACTAAAGGCCTGACGCCTAGAAAGCGTGGATGGCTACGGCACGGGCTGGGCTGGGCCCTGCCGTTTACAAGACCGACCTTTTTCTGCTGCACCGAACGCGTGTCTGTCTGCTCAGCTGCCCGAGTGACACTGCTGGTGTGACACCGCCTGTTGTCCAGGGGAGTCACCCGCTGTGGATTACCACAGGTGGGTTGTCCCGGGTGGATTCTCTGGTGTGGGTTATCCAGGATGGGTTAGCTCGCATGGATTATCGCGGGTGGGTCATCCCGTGTGGGTTTTCTGGCATGGGTTATCCTGGGTGGGTCATTCTGGCATAGGTTCTCCCAGGTGGGTTACCCTGTGTGGGTCATCCTGGTGTGGGTTATCCCGGGTCGGTTGTCTTTGTCTGGCGTGGGTCAGTTACCCGGTGTGGGTCATCCCAGGTGGATTACCTGCTGTGGATTATCCCAGGTGGGTTATCTGGTATGGATTATCCCAGGTGGGTTCCCTGGTGTGGGTTATCCCAGGCAGGCCCCCTGGTGCAGGTCATCCCCACGCGTCCCCCCATGTGTTTCTCCACACGTTTCACACCCACACACCCTAACGCAAATTCACACCACCCAAGTTTCTCCCCACAAGTGTTTATCCCACGCAAGTTCATACCCATGCGTGTTTCTGCCACAGGACTTCATACCCACTGAGTTTACCCCCACATGAAGTCACACCCTTGCATGTTTCTCAGTGCTCCAGTTCACCCTCACGTGAGTTCATTCCCACG
>NW_009206707.1:388-614 GCF_000690835.1 Fulmarus glacialis | reverse complement strand
TGGGGGGGGGACATGGGGGGGCAGCCCCAAAATGGGCCATTTTCGTCCTTTTCAGACATTGTGACGCGTTCCAGTGATATGGGGCTGATGCGCTGGGCTGGAACCCCCAGCTCAGCCTGCGTTAGGGATGGGGGGAAAGGGTCCTGAAGGAGGCCGGGGTCAGCCGAGCGCCCCGCAGCCCTGCTGGCACCGCGTCCGCCCTCCGACATCACAGCCCTCGCGCTGA
>NW_009206707.1:0-254 GCF_000690835.1 Fulmarus glacialis | reverse complement strand
GCGGGGCTAGCGCCGCTTCCAGCGGCTGAAACAACAAGGGACGAGCGCTGGCCCGGAGGGGCCAGAACAACGCTGACGAAGGAGGCACTTAACGAACCCCCGGCTAATTAGCGAGGGCCGAGCACCGGAGATCCAGCTCCCCATCGCTAACGACCACCTCCATCCCCAGCGGGAACTTTTGAGAGGAGCCCTAGATTAATTACTTCCCGGTGAAAGGGTAGCGCTCCGGCTCCCGCATCCCCGCTGACGAAGGC
>NW_009206706.1:0-17797 GCF_000690835.1 Fulmarus glacialis | reverse complement strand
GCTTCTCTAGGAGAATGCTGTGGGAGACCCAAGAGAGACCCAAGCTGGATCATAGACGTATCCTTTGAATGAGTTGATTAAAATTTTGTAATAGGAGATGGGAGGTGTCTTTAATTTAATCACAAATCACCTACTAGAGGAGAAAGTACATCTTCGTTAGAAGAAAATAAAAATTTTAATAAACAAAATGAAAATTTGTTGCAATGGTAAAATTGTGGGCTTGAATTTTTGGCTATTGCGATTTAGTAAAGAATCAAGATGGCATGTCTGGTTTCATTCTTTACATACTCTGATCTTATGCAGAAGTTCAGCCTTTGCCTGTGGTAATTGCCTATGAATAATGGGAAGTATGTGAAAATATTTGCTAGGTCAGGAACCTAGCCTGAATTTTTTTTTTCTATGCAGAAGAGATACATTTTTATTGTTTTTTCCCATCTCCTTTCACAAAAGATGCCAAAACCTGACTGAGATTTCTTGATGCTTTCTGAAGACTGTTCCAACACATAGTTATATATGTAGATAACCATTTAAGTCAGAACCATAACCATTCAGGTCAAAATTAGAACTTCTTTTTATGTAACTAATTTTACCAACCTGAATATCCTTGGTGACATTCTAGGTTCACATTCTAGGTATATGCTTAAAATTAAGAAAAGAGATGAATAACAGCTTGTGTTCCCAAAAGCTTGTCTACATTTTCCAAATATGCAGTTGGTCAAATAAAATGTATTACTTAAAAAATTTTAGCTTGCTTAACATTTAGTATGCTGATTTTCACAAGACCTAGGTATACAGGGAAGGAAGAAATTTTTTACTATGAGGGTGATGATACCCTGGCACAGGTTGCCCAGAGAGGTGGTAGATGCCCCATCCCTGGAAACCCTCAAGGTCGGGTTGGACGGGGCTCTGAGCAACTTGATCTAGTTGAAGATGTCCCTGCCCATGGCAGGGGGGTTGGACTAGATGACCTTTAAACGTCCCTTTCAACCCAAACTATGCTATGATTCTATGATTAAGGGCATGTCCATGACAGGTAGATGTAGACATTTGGGCTCTAATTTTTTCCATGCTCTGAGCTGGAATGAAGAGAGCTAGCTGTGAGCTGGAAGCTGTTTAGATTTGCACATAGTGGTGTTCATGCTGTAGATTTTGTTTTTTAAAGCAGCTTTTTAGCCCAGTTGCAGGACATGCTCTATAACATACTTATGATTTTCATATCAGTGTGTGCTGCCCATCTGGAGTATTGACATAGCTGGCACAAAACTGTCTGCTGGAGACCATGTCGACATGCCCCCAAAGTACTGTTTAAATAAACTTCTTCTGTCCCAAAATGTGGTTTCCATTGTACTTCCTTGTCTTTATCTCAGCAAAATTGCCAATTAATGCAATTGTGCCTGCGCAAATGTAATAAAACAGTAAAATTTTACAGCTTGTATCTCTTTACTTCAAAGAACACTTTGAAAATGTGACTTCAGAGTGATATCTGAACATGCTCTAGTGTTAAAATGCAAACCTAGCTGCATGTGTTGATTTGAATTCTTGTACACATGGGTTTTTTTGCCAAAAGCACTTAGCACTTTTACAGCTTTAGAGCGACTATTTGAAGCTGGAAAATGCATATATTGGTGAATATGCATTTGATCTAAAAACTATATCAATTAGCTAGAAAGGTAACACTCCTTAGAGCAGCATAGTCTGCTAGAAGTGTGCAGCAGAGTTCATGAAAAGGTGAAAGAGGTGGAAAATGGAATCAGAAGTGAAGATGAGAAAAAAGGTGCTTGTAATCTTGGGTTTCATCTTTTGCACCGTATCACAAGACCCTTGCCCAAGTTTGCTTTTTTTCTTTTGGCATTAAAGAGAGGTTTACTTTCCAACTTTGCTCATTCGTTTTCTAATTTTCCTTCTGGGATTCATGAGAGGCTGTTTAAGGCATTCAATCTGTTTTCCTTAGCTCCAGCAAGCTTCACATCTGCTCTTCTATGAACACTTAATTTTAAAAGAGTTTATTTTCCTGTTGAGCTCCTAACAATGGAGAAGTAAATTACTTTAACAGTGGTATCTTTAGAGGGTTACCATTTATTGCTTTAATGAAGCTAAAATGTACTAGGAGAACTTCAACATTTTTTAATTGTTGTTTATGGGGACTTAGTCTTGCACAGTGCTGAAATCTAACCACTGAACTCTAGCCACAGTTCAGCAAATTATGTAAGTAAATAGTTAACGTGTGGCAGTGCCTTTGATTATCAAGGGAATGACAAGTACATTTAAAAACAAAACAAAACCAAGCATTTAAAAGTTTGTTGACTGTCATCAGAGATTGCAGTACCCTTTTCTATGCCAATTCCTCTGTGCTTTGGCTTATTATATTTAATATGTAAATAAGGTATTTTAGTACGTACCCCAACAGTTATCTCTTATCTATTTTTCCTGAATGTAAATTTGGAAAATGACAGATGATATGAAACAGCTTTTGTCTCTTTTTAATCTATTTTTTGTGATGTCATATTAAAAGTCTTCATGAAGAAATTTGATTTCCCCAGAAACACCCTATACATTCAACACTTTCGAGGAGAACTAATTTCAAGTCACAGCTAATTTCACTCTATTTGGAGATTTATCCTCATATAATAACAGAGTGAACAGTTCGAGACATTCCTACATAAAGTCTGCCGTAAACATTGGAAGGGACAAGTTGAAATTTTCTTAGGAGGTCTGACAAATTTGGACTAACTCATAAATAAACCAGCATCACTATAAATAGCTAAAAACAGCTGCTTAGAAAAATAAAAAATAAAAATAAAGTACGTGAACAAAGGAATATGAAATACTGAAAACTGTGTTACATCACTCAGTAACTTGCTGAAAAATCTTCACCTACATTCTGCTGCTGTGATACCATTTTGAAAAGGATAGGACAGAAAAAGAAGGAATGCAAGGAAAACAAGAATTAGTGGATGCCTTGAAAGATGTTGAGATTTAAGATGGAGGGAGACTGAAAAAGTTAGGAAATTAAATGTGGAGGTTAATAGGATGACTGGGGAGTTTCTGAGTGATTATTTCATGGTCACCTAGAACCGTGCTATCTAGTCTTCAGAGCAATCCCATCTCAACCACCAGGTTTCAGCAAAGGAACAGCAATAGAAGGGGAAATGGCATATTAAAGGGCATTTGGAGGGAAAGGGATGAATCCACCTGAGACAAATGGAAATCACTAGTGCTCCAGGCAGTGCTCCACTGACCCCAGCCACAGGTGTTCCTCTGCAGTATTAGTTTCCTAACAACAGGTTAGGATTGACTGTACAGAATGCAAAGCAAAGATACGTGCTTTTTCAAGGCTTTAAAGGGTATTATCAAGATGTAAAAACACATGAGTAAATACAAATTGCTGCTACTCATCCTCAAACTACAAAATAATTTAAAAGAAAATCAACGCAAGCAAAGCTCTCCGCACAGAATAAACCTGGAGGCCCTATTTGGAGTCTAACCTGAATCTTGATGCATTTGAGTAGTTTCATTTAGTGTTGGGGGAATGGGCTGATAATCTTAGGTCCCCTTTTGGCACGGACCTCTCATACGCTCTGAGGTTCTGGGAGAAGGATCACAGGGCCTTGCAGAGAGTTTTTCGTGTTTGGGCTGACACCTGAATTCCTCAATCCCCTTCCCGTGTTCTTCCATGCTGCCCTGGAAAGCTCTTTTCCAGCCCCACCCAACACATCTGCCTTGTTTTGCACGCCATTGAAATACGAGAAAAGTTGAATGAGAGCTTAACAACAGCAGCTTGATGAAAATGTGGCTATGTAGTATGCATACACACTTAATATATGCTCAATTCTGGTTGGTTTAGTGTGGTTTCTAGCCTTTGTGTGTTATGAGGCGGGCCCTTGGAAGCATGAGAAGGAAAACAACAGCACGTTTCTGTTCCTCTGTTGTGTTCTGGTCTTTGAGTTCTTAGGCCATTTGGGGATTAAGTTTTCATACTTTTCAAATGCAATTGCAAAAGCCAAATACTTGAGCACATCCAAAACAACAAAAATGCAAGAAATTTTTAATTTCCTGGGTGCATCAGGGAATACGTTTTCCTTGTCGTTCTGATCTATTAATATTTTGCTTTAAGTACAACTTGACAGTTGTGATACACTATTCGAGTTGTTGGAGGAAGACCAGTACAGGTTGTTTTATTCAGCCTGCACTTCAGACTGAGGTGAAGGGTTTCTCTGGGATTGCCCACGAAGTTCAGTTTCCAAATGTTGTCTAACCTTTTTCACCTTCATTGACTCTGCTAGGTGATGATGCATCACCCACGTTAGTGACAGGGGAAGCTTATTTCTCGAAAAAGGAAGAAACATTACAGCCATGACTTGCCTTGCTGAAATTTTGTAGGAAGAGAGGTGACTGTCTGGTTCTTCTCTCATTCCTCCTCATAAAGACAATGTCTGGTGTGGCTTGATATAATGGGAAGGTGTATACGTGCAACAACCGTAAGAGCTGTGCCAAACAAGTTTTAATTCCTGGCACAATTCCCTAAGCTATCTACAATATTTAAAAGCTATTCAGGGGTCCTGCTGCTGAGAAATACTCAGTTAGCTACTGTAGTATAAGTGAAAGCGAATGTACAGAGAAACAACAGAGGAAATATGCCATGGCAAATATTTTAGCATGCTACCTTGAACAAAATGACAACTGTTGAAGAAAACTGTCAGGAAACTAAAGGTCTAAGAATTCCTTAACTAATGTTAAACATAAAAGTTTACTTAATGTACCGCTTCAGCAGAGAAATCTTCATCTATGATTCAAGGAGTTACTGAAAATAACTGAAATTTCTAGACTAAATAAAAAAATACTGTCAGTGGCCCAACAGTGATTAAAAGAAACTGTGAGAGTTTTACATACTTGGGAAGGCAAGTTGTCTGCCATTCTGAAGGAGTATGATTACTTGTAATTTCAAGAGAAGAAAATCACTTCTAGATTGCTTTTTGCTCCAGACAGGTTTCACACACATCATTGACACTTTCAGACATTTCAAGGCTAAATATCAACAAGAACTACCAATGGAATCAGAGATCAGCTCTGGTTTACAGCTATCTAGTGAGTAATGACAATCTCGGACTTGATGGTCCCTCAGCAATAGGGGTTGCCATTGCTGACACTGGGAAAAACGATGCTAAGGCAGAAAGTGTTACAGATGAAGGTTTGAATGGGGGCTGATGTTAAAGGGTTATCACTAGAAGCATGCTTTTTCCTCATAAAAATATTAGTAAGTAAACTAGAATTTCCCAGATAGAGTCTCCAAGGGCTGTAGTGACCTTCTATACTCAGGAAATTCGTATGAAATTTCCAAAAAGCAATGAATATGGTGGGACAACACAGTGAATGAATATAGCATATATGTAGTAAAACTGAGAATTAAGGAGAAGAAACATGAAATCTTCAAAAGCAGCAAGAAGATTAATAGCAGAAGGTTACAACAGCAAAATAGACATTACCCCGTAGAAAATTGTCTCATAATGTAGAAGAACCATTAAGAGCAAATACAGATGTTTGACAGAGTTCAGTCTTCAGAAACAAAGGAGAGTGGGAAGCAAATGAAAGCAATGGACTTCAAGAAAACAGATTTCTGTAAGTTCAAAAATGATAGGTAAAACTCCACAAGAAACAAATCCAAAGTAAAAAAAAACAGTGTTCAGAAAACTAGTTTGTGGTTAAAAAGCTAGAATGGAACTGAATCAAATGATTAAGAGCAAATACGTGATGATCTGTTCGGAAAAAAATGCTTAGAACAATTGACACAAGTTTGGCCTACTTGTTAGCTGTGAAAGAAGGGGATTGCAAATTTTTTCATTTTGATTTTTTGCAATTTGAAATTTCTGATGTTGTAACCATTTGGTGTGTGTTGGAAGACACATAATGAGCGATCCAAACTAGGCAGCTGCAGGCTGTGCTAAGCTTGAAGGTCGTTTACAGAGATAGGGAAGTTTGAGAAACTGAGTACTTGGCAAGAAATCAAAGAAGTTGGACTGAAAAGCAGGTAAAAGAGGATGTCAGCAAGGACACAGATGTTACAGAACGAAGGCGCGTGGACAGAAGGCTAGCACAAATCATAGCTGAGTTACAAGCGTGTGAATTACTGCAATAGCCTATGGGAGCTGTGTGTTGGGGGGCGTGCTTATGACAACTACGTATAAATTGAAGTAAAGCTGTGTAATAAAGTGGCAATAACGCGATCATATTGATCGAATGCGTTGTGTCCGTGACTTCCGCGTCAGGTGTGATTGTTAACCCTCTAGCTCTTGAGGCTGGAGGGAGAAAAACTGAGTGGAACTTCTTGAATTGCTGAGTCCAATACACTGTTATCCCCACAATCAGCACATGTTCATCTCTTTGTAGGTTCAAGACTAGGTATACCTCTGTTATTCCAATTGTAAAGCCCTTCCATATCTCCCTCCTTAATTTCCATATAGAAATTAAATTTAATTTTAATTTTCAGCCTGAATTTATTCATTGCCACTATATATTTATGGGCCTTGTGGCAACATCATCCTGCTGTACTGAATTCTCTCCTCTTCCTTTCCTGCTCAGCTATTGGAGAAAACAACCATGCACTCCTCTGTCTTTTGTAATCTCTGTGGTGCTGTGGAATTGCATTCCTTAAATCAATTTTGACAAGTCATTTGCCATTGAGCTGTAGAGTTAGTTTAGGCAGTAAGGGACATATGGAGGTCTGTAGCCCTACCTCCTGCTCAAACCAGTGCTAAATTAGATCAGGTTGACTTGGAGTCTCATTCAGTCAAGACCTGAATATCTCCATGGACAGAGTTCACAAAACGTCTCGTTTTATCAGATCCTCCAGCCTATCAGCCACTCCTACCAACTTGGTATGACGAACAAACTTGCTGAGAGTGCACTATATTCCATCAACTAGATGGTAAGCAGTACTGGCCCCAGTTTTGACCCTTGATGGACTCCATTAGTAAGTGGCCAACACCTGGACTTCATACCAGTGATCACCATCCTTTAAATCTGTGCACCAGCCAGTTTTCCACCTCCCTTATGGTCCACTAATCCAGTCTGTATCTCACCAGTTTGACTATAAGGGGGCTTCAGGAGACTTTGTTGAATTCAGGGTATACATTGAGCAATATGCTCTCTTTTCTATTTATGCATGCATCCAATCCTTTGCACCTCCAGTCACCTCAGCAAGCAATCAGGTTGGTCAGGTCTGATTTGCCTTTGGTATATCCATGTTTGCTGTTCACAATTCCTTTTTGTCCTTCCTGTGGCTGGAAATGGTTTCAAGGAATATTTGCTCTACCACCTTCCCAAGGACTGAGGTCAGCCCAGTTAACCTGTAGTTCTGTGGATCCTCTTCTTGCCCTTTTTGAAGATGGATGTGATATTTCCTTTTTCCAGGTATGAGGAGCATCCCCCAGTTGCCATGACCTTTCAAAGCGAGCAGCCTGGCAGTAACATCAACCAACACCTTCAGCACCCTGGGATGCACCCTGCTTGGTCCCATGGACTTTTCTATATCCAGCTGGTTTATGTGCCCTCTGCACTGTATCTTCCTCTGCAGTGGGTAATGCCGTGTTCCCAGAGGCTCTGCCTCTAGGCTCAGGCCAAAAGCAGACCTGACCAGTCTGGGGAAGACATCAAGTACTTCGTCCTTTTATATATTCCTGCTCCACTGACTACTTGAGTCGCTCTGGATATGCTCAAAGCCTCCCTTGGCTGTGTTGTTGTTGGCTGTGTGGTTGGGCAGCAATGGGTAATAGCACGAGGGTCCAGAGGAGCATTGGCAATCTCTCTGCAACTTCCCAAATCTCTTTTGGCTTGTTTAAAAAAATGCAAAGCGCGCAGTCGTGGTGCTTGGGTCTAGATATACCCTCAGTTTGGTTAAAAAATGATCCATGTGCTATCTATGAAGATAGACATGTCTGTGGCTGAAAAGCAACCTTTTTCAGACTTCAAGCAAATTTAGGTCCAAGTCTTTTTTCTTTTAAGGGTAATAGTTGAGACTATTTTTCCTCTACTCTAATACCTCTACTTAGTGCTATCAGCCAAGTTTCTCCTCCAGCCTACATATTTTCCTTTAGGCTTTCCAGAAATTACCCTGGAGCCAGACTGCAAGTAAAGCTCAGTGGTTACATACCTTTCACTCAGGGGTTTCATCAATCTGCCCAAAGCAGACTGATGAAATGAATCCACCCTACAAGCAAGTGTTCCTGCTGCCTGTGCGAGACCCTTGCACGGAGCATGGTGTGATGGCAGGACACCAAGTTCCTGCCTGCTGTGGCCAGGTGGCCACAAGAACTCAGCTTTCCCTTTTTATAAAATGGGTTTAAATCCTTATTCACTTGTATAAAATGGTGCAATCTTAACTTGTTTTTAGACAAAAAAATGGCGTGAATTTCTAGGGTTAAGACAGGGGCACTGTCTTTTCTCTAGTTTCTCTATACCAAAACCACCATCAATTTACTAAAATGAATTGTATATGTTGTACAGGGATAAGTGCACCAGAGAGACTTCTCTAGTGTTTGATGTGGTATGTTAAGTTTCTGGGCAATTTTATCTTCAACATTTTTTAAAATTATTGAACTCAGTCTACCCTTCTTGCTCCCCGACTCCTTTTATTTCTATTTTCTGGTTCTACCTTTTGTTTTCTTTCATTTTCAGTGATCCACTATGCCCTGTTGCTTTTGACAAGTTTCCTTTTTGCTAAGTTTCCTTTAGACAAATTTCTCTTGCTTTTCATGCATTTAGTTATTTTTCTTTTTGCATTCTTTCATTGTTTCCCTACCTTGGCCTCATCATCTCCAGCTGGATCCTGAGAAATGAAGCAGTGAAACTGGATAGGATGCAACAGTGCAGAAGCCAAGTTCAAACACTTAAGCTTGAGAGCAAAAAAATTTCAGAAGTTAATGGCTTCTGGATTTCAAATGATAGAAGGAGAAGAACTGGGTGTATTGATCACAGCATGACCAAGAGTGACAATGTGATGCAGCTGTGAAAAAAGCAAATTCAATTCCAGGGTGTATCAAGAGAAGTATTTGTAACAGAAATATAAAAGCATGTAATATTGTATGCAGGATACTGGCCCACATTTCGAATAGTGTGTCCAATTTTGATCACCCATGTGGAGCAAACATGCATTTAAATTAGAATGGATGCCAGCAAAGAATAATAAAATGATTACAAAATGTCATTGCTTGAGATACCATGTGATCTAGCAATGTCTCCAATGATACTGACCTATACACCCAATTTCTTTATACCCCACCTGACATGACTTAATGCAGAAAGTAGCGCAGGTCTCCATTCCCTCATACATGTTGATGACAAATGTGAGAACATTTTATTTACACTTGTGATAAACCTGAAAATTATCAGGCAAAACGATCTTGCTCTATGCCTAGAAACAATGCTTTAGGGGTCAAATATTCTTGAATTTTTTAAGGATGCCTGGATACTAATACACTAGTTATTACATCTAACTGCACAGTTTTAAAACCATCTTACTAACATATACCATTCCCTCATTTCCTTGATTGCATCAAACTGTTTTATTGCATTTTCAATAAAAGTAAAATGAGCTACAGTGAAAATTGTTTCAAACTTCACTCTTTACTTTGAAAAAGGAAGGCAATTCTTAGAGTGTCTGAGACATGTTCCATCCCTGTAGTAAACTCAGTTGTACTGACTTCGAGCTTTACTCTTCTTGTGTCTAATGTTACCTGTTCGTTCATTAAATAAAGAATAACATAACAGTCATTCTTCAAGTCCTCGAATCCTGGAGGACTGCAGTAATTGAATTCTGCAGGAGCACAGCCATCAAACACTGGTGGAATGGTGTGTTCCATGGAAGGCAGTCCTTAAATCCTGGAGGACTGCAGTGCTCAAATTCTGGATGGGTGGTCTTCTCAAAGTTTGGGGCAACACACATTTCAGTAACTGAAGCAGGAGGATGTACAGCTTTCATACATTTGAGTATCTCATATCATGCATATATATTACAAAAGTGTCAATATGAAACTGCTGGCATCCTCTACAGTCTATTCCTTTTAAGAATAGTCATAATTTGATCAATGGAAGAAAGCTGACCCTTTCCTTTATCTGTGTCTGATAACCATACACACAGCTGCAGTTGCAAAAATCGTACGGACTGCATCAACCTTTCTTATGACCTCAAACTGCTTGGGGCTTCTTGATGACTACAGTGCAGTTAAGAAAGACAAACAAGGCACACAGCCAATCTAAAAAGATTTGCCATGTGCAGGAATATGCGATGACAGGCATAATTCGGCTTCTACATATTTAAAATCCCTGATTTACAGATGTTGCATGTATTATTTTTGTAGATATATATATAAATGCCGTCATTTTTAACTCTCCGTGTGTGTATGTAAGGGAGAGGATAGCTCAGCACAGACTCTTTCAAACCACCCTGCATTTATTTTTCTCTCTGCAGCAACACTCGTCTATCAAAACCCCTGTAATTAGGCCATATATCACACGGTTTAGACCAAAACCACTTGAGCTCGGATGGGCTGAAAAGGAAGAAAATAAATTTCCATCTTGAGGATCTTCAGCTGAGTCCACTGTGCCATCATAGCTCAAATTTCAGGATGGTAAAAAGGGTGAGAATCACTCTTTATGGCCGCTAGAAGCCAAGACTCACTGGGGTTCAGAGATCAACTCTGTTTGGACTAAAAAGGAAGAGTCCTATTAGAAGAAAAACTTGTCATTACAGTTACTATAACTCACTACAAATTACGCTGCTTGCTCTCTTTCCTTCTATTGCTCATTCAGAGCCACCCCTATCTGCTCAGATGCTGCATTCTTTGTTCAGGATGGACAGGACAACAAGCAGAGGTTTAAATCACAGGAGAAAAGGTTGAGATGAGACATAAGGAAAACCTTTCCAGTGTTCAGGATAGGGAAGCACTGGAATAGCTTGCCTGGAGATAATTATTCAGTCTCCAAAGTCAGAGATATATAGGAATTAATTAGACGTATGTCTGTCAGTCAGTCTGCTATGCCACTTCTCATATTCAAAACTAACATAGATTAAAAAAAAAAAAACCCAAACCAGACAAAACTACACCCTCTTAAAAACTATCCAGTGTGATGGTGCATATAAAGCAAAGGGTTGGATCCTTGTCTCACTTTTCATAGAGATGTTAGATGCCACGATTGAGGATGTAGTGAATTTTAAAACTAAAAATAGACTGTAATAATAGAAACACTTAGACACAACTAATGTCAAAAGAAGCAGCTCTGAATGATGGGAGCCGTTGTTCTACCTAAGTGGAAAAGGCACAGGGAATCAATAGTTTTTATGCCCATTTATAGTTATCAGTATGAATGATGTGGTTCTTGTAAATTATTTCGTGGATACTGCCTCTAACAGAGCTATTGTGCTTGTTACTCTATGTTTACAATGCAATGAACTGATGATTTAGAAGAGCTCTTGAGAAAGCAGCCAGAATAGGACTACATAAACAACATGCTGCTAAATATCTAGGAGAGAGCAAAGTTCTAACAAAGCTACAGGCTTACAAAAGAAAATAAGACCATTAAAATCATATGGTCTGACTTCTTCTATGACAGGCTACAGACCCTGTCTGGATTTCACTGCTTATTCTTCATTAAAGCAAGTGGTAAAGTGTCTGGTAACTTATTACTCTAAATTTGTCTTATTTCAATTTCTAGGAACTGAATCCTTCTAAACCTTCTCCTTCACTGTGGAAAATGTCTTTGTTTTCTTCCCCCCCTCCCCCCGCCTCTTAAGAGGTACTTGGATGAACAGGGAGCTTCCTAATATTCTTCCAGCTCAGGTGAACAAGTTGAGCCCATAGAATTACCAAGTATAAATTACTTTCCTTCCAGTTTTTCAGTTATCCACATGGCTCTTCTGTTCAGTTTTCTAACTTTTCATTAGAAGCAGAGGTAGCATTCCTTTAGCGACCTTGCCGATGCCAAATAACCTCCTTACTCCACTCTAGTTATTCTTAATCAAGTTCTCTATTTTCTACTTCAAAATTTTTCTAGGATCTGAGTCAAGCCAATGCACATATAATGGCCTTATTGTCCACGTAGTCATTTAAGCAACTGTCTAGCTATTCCATGTCTTACTGAAAATGAGCTTCCCACCCAGCTTTACCAGCTTAACAATTAGCACCTACTTTAAACAGGTTATCTAGCCTTCCTTCAAGGAGGAAATGATTCCACCAGTATGGGATGAAACCATGGGGTTGTGGCTGGATGGATTGATGGATGGATGGGTGGATTCATCGATCGATTGATCAATCAATCAATCAATCAGCCCACTGATTAGAGAAGGAATCCTGGATTCCTGTCTTAAGGACTACAGGGGGAAGGAGTGCTCCTCTCTCTCTCAATGCTGAATGCACATCTCAGTTATGAGAAGCTCTTTGTTCATCAGCCAGCATGTTAAATGCTTTGTGGCAAGTTATTTAGACTGGTTGATTTAAAACAACTTCAGTACCAGTCTTCTGATTGACTGGTGGAAGGTAAAGTGTTTTTAATATCTGCTTTTACCCCAATAGTGAATGGAATAATTTTTTTGGAAACGTTTGCCTTTTCTGTATTGTTATTTTTGGTTTAAGTTCAAGTCATATGCTATCATAATGCATAGCATTATTAGGGGGGCTTATCTCCAGTGCACTCTATAGGCCCTACTTGGAACTTAATCTGCCTGCCACAGATTATAATTTTGCTTACTGTTTTTAAATAATTCTAATCTTCTGATTTATTTTTTACTAATATCAACCTCTTACAATATTTTATCCTTTTAAAATTGCTTTAGAGCAGTGTTCTCCTGGTCCTCAGGTTGTTTGAAGCTCAGGGACAGGACTTTCCCTTTGATTGTTTGAAAATGTACTCCTGCTTTTGTACTGGGATTTAGGCCACTTTATAAAGCATTCTTTAAGTGTTCTGGGCTGTCCCTCATTTTCTGCATGTTTAAGTCTTTCTCCTAGCTCATTTGGGAGAAATATAGGTTATAATTCTTTCCAGCTCTATGGAACCGCCTCTAGGAGGGTAGGCATGTTCTCAGAAGATGGGAAACCAGCAAAGTGTCTATCTTTGAAGACTGTAGGAAAGAGGAAGCTGTGAAACTATTGTTGCTCCACGCTCACTTTCCAGAGAAACAACTGTATGAAATATTTATCCCTTTATTATCTTGTAAGAGCTTACATATTGTTTTGATTAAGAGACATTACTTTTTTGACATGTCCTTCTACACTCTTCCTATACATGACTAGATACAGGCTTTACAGACATGGATACATGAAATTTCCTATTTGTATTCACTATAAAGTCTCTATTGTCTTAGGTTTTGTTCTATTTATACATTCAAGAACAAATTGGCTTCTGTGTTACAATCAAGACATCTAAGAGGTGAAGTGTTTTTTTTTTTTTTAATAGGATATGACTTACAAAATATTTGGTCTGTGACTAGTGGAGGCTGATGGTGGATTAGCTTCAGAAATCCTTTGGGCAACAATAATCCTTCTGGCGACGATGGCAATGTGATAAAGAACAACAATGGTCGATTTATATCTAATTGGCTTTTACTGCTGATTAATTTTAAGCGACTTGTTTGAAAGTCAGAGGATGGAGAGTTTCCACAGTGAAGGTAATGGGACCAGAAGAAGTGCTGAGTGCCATATGATACCTATTTGCAGTGGATATAAAGCAAAGTGAGTAATAGGAGACGTAGTATTGGTAGAGATTCTTACTGTGTAGTACATGCATAGAAGATAGGCTACAGCTGTGGTGATCAGACTTGGTGATCAATCTAGGATGTTATATCTGAGAGACTGTTGGGGCCCGGAGTGCACCAACAGGGTCTGCAGCCGCTTCCCCGCCACTGGCAGTTTGGCTGCCTGTGCCCGAGTCCGGCTCTCATACGGCACAGCTGTAACCTGGGATCAGGCTGCTGGGGAAGAGCTGGGAGATGCCTGCTCAGGGGCTCCCTGCTTCCCTTGGATGCCACAGAGAAGGCAGGAATTTCTCCTTAGCCGATGGCAGAAGGACCTGCAAAAGGGAAACTTGAAGGGGCTATGACTAAAGGGCTAAATTTAAAGAAGAATGATAAATGTCTTTTATTCGTTTTCCATGTGTGACGGAACTTCTAAATATCCTAACCTTCTGCTTGCCCATATACCTTTGACATCCTAAACTAGAGGGTTCTGATTCGTGTTAATCTTTGTCTGGTAATAAGCATAATTTCTTCTTGAAGGTACCACTTGCATATTGGTGACACATTTTGGCCTGCCACAGCTGAGAAAGTCCTGAATGCGGGGGGAGGGGAGACCTTTCTGGCATGGCTGCTGATCACTATGGGGAGAAACAGAGGTTTCTGGACATTCCTTCCACACCCGGGCAAGGTTGTGTTGTCCTGACTGTGGCATGGACAAATAAGAACAGTTGGAGCCATTAAAGTTTGCAGCTACTTAATGCAAATCAATTTGTTGCACTTACTTGCCCTTTTAGAAATGAGGAAATAGAAAATAAGGATAAAATCAATTGCATTGTTCTTGACTGTGTGTGGAAAAACCTGGCATCAGTGACTCAGACATCGTGTACCATATGGAAGGAAGATGTCAGAGCAGTCCTGGGTATCTACGCAAGATCAATGAGAGATCTGGACTACCTCTACAAAGTGCTGTGAGGCACAGCTTTCTTCATGGAAGAAGGGAAATCCATGTGTGGCCCATAAGTGGTAAATAAGGATGAAGACAAATGCCTGGAATATGTGTTAATTGATAAACTACCCATAGGAAAACAACACACATTCTAAAGAATGAAAAAATTATGGACAAACATCCGAGGAAAAAAAAGAATATTGTACATTCAGTATGGGAAATACTGTTCTGGAAAGAAGTGACTCAAAAGGTTTGGGAGTTGTGGAAACGAGCTCACAGGGTAACACTGCTGTCAAAAGTGCTAATGTAGTTCTTGAAGGAGAAAATAGGACCAACTTCAATAGGAGAGAGTATTTATTTGAGATTGGTATGGCTATTTCTGGAAGACACTCCAAGAACACCATTGACTGAGTGGAAAGAATTTGAATAGGAACAGAAAAGTATGTCTAAAAAGAGCTCTTAAAGCTCAATCTCTTTAACACCAAAGAGAAACTGTAGAGTGTCTCAGTTCCTGAACATACTTGGCAGGGTTGGAGGGAGGATGGGGTGACAGAAGGGTTTTCAAGCAAGACGACAAAGGTATAATGAGATGAAGTCACCAGAAGCAGAAGCCAGGTCTAAAAAATTTCCAATAACAATTAAGCTTTAGAACATCTATCCAAAGGCTAATACGGGTTTTCTACTATAGAAACTTAAAATATATATATTTCTTTTTTACTAAGAAATACAAATTCTAAGCAAAATTGCTGGAAATTACATCATTGCCTGTGTTATGTGCTAACTAATGATTAGACCTCCAGTTTTATTTATGATCTTACGAGTCTCTGAACATCCAGCAGTGTGGATGTTCACTTCAGCTGAGGCATGCTGGGGACGCACTTCTCGCAGATAATCCTGGAGGCAAAGACATTGTTTTTGCAGTTATGGCACTACAGTTTTGTACCAACTTGACCTACCTCTCCACTTATGTATTTCAGAGTGTGTTGTTTCTTCTTTTCTAAATTCTGAAACCTCTTTACCTCTAGGAAAATAAATCATATTTACCTCCAGAGTGTCACGCTTTGAGTCACACCTACTGAAGCAGCCCACTCCAAAATCTTAGAAAGCATACACTGAAACAACAAGCTTTGAAATTCCACATGCAAATGATAAAAAGCTTGGGGTGAATCCCTAAATAATATATACATGGACATTATTTAGGGATAATATGTAGTAACTGCAGCATACTTATTGTTTTCATGTGATAGGGAGTAATATCATAAGTTTCAAATTGATGTAGTGGGTATAGTTCGTTAAGGTTTGTTGTTTAAAGGTTAGGTAACTAACAGGTGTTGTGTTTGTAGGTATGTAGATGAATTGTGTATCTTGGAAGCATTATTAGACTCCAGTGAGCAGCAGCCACGGAAACGAAACCACCTTATAAGGGAGGAAAGGAACAGTGAAGAGACATGAGAATCTTTGGTTTGAATGATGTAGATGGGTGAGGAATGCTTCATGAATAGATAGGCCGGACATTCAATAGATAAAAGAGCCTTGAAACTTTGTACTTTCCGTTAATTAGATAGAGAAGCTAACCTTGTAGGGCTGATAGGGAAGGTAGACTGGAATAAGCTAGCCTGTTACAAGTGAAAAACATGTAAACCAAGCCAAGGCACAAACGGAGCATGCGTGAAGACTGAGTTCAACCAGAGGGCACTGTGATGAAGACTATCGACGACCGCCAGAGGACCCCGAAAGACCACCAGAGAGCACAAGGGTGCATGCGTCGGGGACATTTGCATATGTTAATGAATTCCGGGAAATAACATGAATATTTAGATTATTTCTCGAGAAATGTAATGAATACGTATACTCTAATTGCATTTAACCCTATGGTTACATGATTTGGCACACACACTAGGTGGAGCGATCCCTGTGCGTCCAGCACTGCAATAAAGAATACCTGCTTTCTAATACTCTAAATTGAGTCTTAGAGTTTTTCGGAGACGACTTCATTTCACATGCATTGTGTACCCTGAAATGCGAAGTGTATGCCTTTCAGATGATCTGCCTGAAGTTTCTTCTCTGCCACTTTGTGTAAGAAAAATAGGATAGGAAATAAGTCTTTGTAGACTCTGCATAGTTTGGGCTCAGAAAGGTGTCTGTATGGATTCTTTCTAATTCATGTTTTTAATTAATCACAGGAGTGAACTAGATCTGCTCAGCACAGAGCTTTATTTCATTTTATCATATGTTACAACAGATGATTCATTGTGGGCCATTGTGGATGGTTCCCCACAGTGGGATTGGTCACCTTTGCAATTTTTCTTTTAAGCAAACACATTACCACCAACAAGAAACATGGGTGTCGTTACCAGCTGCAGCCTTCCCAGAGGGTCTCCCCTAAAAGAACATATCTGCTGCCATCAGTAGCTGGATACTGGACCTGAAGCTGCTCTGAGCAGAGCTCCTTACGTCAGGGTTGCTTTACACTGGTACAGGAAATACCTCAGTTATAGACACCTTTGAAAATTACATGGCAAAATCCACTAAAAAGTGTACGCTGCAGGAAGAACAGAAACAGGCTTATATGTGTACACTGAGTTTAGACATTTTTAACTGGGATACTTTTATTGTCAGGATGAAAACATACTTAATACTTTGCTAAGCAGTGAAAATTATCATGTTGAATGGATTTGAAATGCTTAATGAAAACTGTTATTAATGTAATGTCTTCCTAAGTATTTGTAGGTGAGAATGCATCTCAATTTTTTCATGGCATGAACATTTAAAAATGCAGAGAGAAGCAAATGAAAAAGGTGTAGTGAGTGCTTCCTGAGTAGTGCACTGGTCAGTGCTGCCTTCTACTTACTTATAACTCAAATTCAATACAGTTATTTCAAATTAAATAAAATTTTAACCACCCAAGTCAGAGAAGATTGAAGAGAAATAGTGTGATTTGAAAAACAAATTTCATAAGCAAATGCTATTCAAGTCCATGGGTTTTTCCATTGTATTTGCTGTTTTTAAGAAATGTTGTTAAAACTTAGAAGAAATATTGCATAACTTTTTCATTCTTTATGTAAATATGCATCAGAGTTCATTCTTTATTAATCGGGGTGATTTTACTGCAATACCATTGATAGCAACCA
>NW_009206705.1:1269-1523 GCF_000690835.1 Fulmarus glacialis | reverse complement strand
CAGCCCCCGCCGTGCCCTGCAGCAAGGTCCCCGGGGAACCCTCCTGGCAGCTGAGGGGAGCTGGCGAGGGCACAAGGCACACAACACCTTCCAGAGCACCAAGAAACAAGAGGCCTTGAATGGGAACAGGCAGAGACTCAACCAACATGGCATCGCTGTGGAGCTGAGCACCGAAATCTTGGGGCTGGGAGAAACACGAACACAGTCGCAAAGCCGGGGCACAAGGCAGAAGCTGGCGATGGGGGGCTGGGGGC
>NW_009206705.1:938-1194 GCF_000690835.1 Fulmarus glacialis | reverse complement strand
CACTAGTTTACAAGGCCGTGGCAAAAAAAAAAAAAGGTTAGAATAAAAAATCCTGCCACCCCCCGCCCTCCAGAGAGGCCTCTGCACAGAATGACCTGACATACAAAATAATCTAAAAGGAGAAAACTATACAGGAGTATTTACACCTCTGATAAATAGACTAATACTGATCCAGGCGCCTCTCTCCAGACCATGCGCAGTGGCCCGGGGAACAGGACAAGACACGGCTGTTTGCCAGGCAGAGGGCCAGGGGGGG
>NW_009206705.1:408-715 GCF_000690835.1 Fulmarus glacialis | reverse complement strand
GGCCTCGTGCTCGAGGAGACAATGGCCCCCCCTGCCACGGCCTCCCCTACGCCTCGCCGAGGGGACTGAGCCGCAAGAACGTGCCAGGGGCAACGCCACCCGGTGCTGCCAGATCAGGGCCCTCATCCGGGCTCCAGCACCCCACGGTGCCCCATGTGGCACCACTGCACACCGTGACGGTGACAGCTCCCTGCCCCTCAGCCCTCCCTGTCCCCCGGTGCAGGTGACAGCTGCGAGGGCCCAAAGCAGCAGTGTGGGGAAGCTCAGGACAGACCCAGACCCGCTACAACGAGGGCCAGGAGTCGTG
>NW_009206705.1:0-270 GCF_000690835.1 Fulmarus glacialis | reverse complement strand
GTGCTGGGGTGGACCCAGCAGTATGTGCAGCTGCACGCTTGCTAGGGGGATTGGGAGCAGAGAGGGTGCCCATGGTGCCCCGCTGCCCAGCCCCGGCTGGCCAAGGCAGAGGGGAGGACGGTACACACACTCGGCACTCCCCATCCTGCAGCCAAGCCCAGGACAGGACGGGGCTCCCTGCGCACAGGGGTGTTGCTGTCCCAGCTCCAGCCCGTGAAGATGCTGTCCTGGAGATGAGGCAGTGATGGGGGAGCGAGAGCCACTGAGATG
>NW_009206704.1:0-13199 GCF_000690835.1 Fulmarus glacialis | reverse complement strand
CCTCACTCCTAAACTTGCTTCCTCGTTTTCCCGGTCCCCAAACTGCCTTCTGGAGCAGGGATGCCTTTGCTTCAAACAACTGCTGAAATGCTTGTGACAAGCGCCCCAGCTTGCACAGCTTTGCTGTTCCTCAGAAGAAGATGAAGGGTGAATAAAGCATTTACGTATTCTGTCAAGAGCAAAATAAGAGATTGCATATTTATTTACAAGGCTGCAAAGGTAAAGGCAACAGCTGCTGTATTTATTTAGTTCTATATTCAGTAACCTTTCAAAAAAGTTCTCTTGCCAGCCAGCATCACTGCCCTTCTGGAAGGGTCTAGCTTCGTTAAATCCATCAGTAGGTTCTACTTAGTATTTTGCTGTGTGCCTGATGCCCCTCTCCTAGGTATAACTTCTGAGGATCAAGGGAGTGTCTTCTCAATGCATAGTTGGCGGGCCTGATTCACCGAACGGTGCTTCAGCCCTAGTTGTTGCTCCCAAGAACAGGAACTGGGAGACTTTGCTTACTCTGTGGCTACAGCACTGATGCTTGGACAATTCTCTTCCCAAACCTTACAGAAGCTGCTATCCAGAACAGGAATGCTCCTTTACTTTCTGTCACTTAGGTAAATTTGCATTAATATTTCAGGTGGTTTCAAGGATCAGCAAACTTACCTTCCTTCTTCTGTCCTCCTTTTCTTCCAAAGGAGACTCTGAACAAGAGCTCTTCCTTTGTCAAAGGTAATGCTCCTTGTTTTGGTTATCACTCAGTATCATGCTCTTATCAGAGGACAGAATGTAAATGGAGTATCGAGGAGTAACTTCAGCGACTTGCAGTTGTTTCTGAAATTCAAAACATGTCTTGAGAATCCCCTTAGATCTTTACTAATTCAGGCTATCTCTTCACAAAGGGCCTTGCTCTTAGTCCTTCAGCACTTCTGAGACTTTTAATGGAATGCTCCTAGCTTGTTGAAAAATAGATTTCTTTGATGACTAAATAAAGAGCCATGAGTTTCAATTCTCCTACCCCTGTTTATTTCATTTCCCAAGTCAATTTAATTGTAGGATTTTTTTTTTTGGTCTGCCAGCAGACATAAATACATTGCCATGAGTTTTAGTAATTAGAGTGCTTGTATAATATATGGCTGTAACAGCCTGCAGTTCTTCCCTTTCCTTCTCTTACAAATAGTCAACAGTGGCATTTCACTCAATCTCAGGGGTGTTGCTATTGTGCTATCCACTCTTTCTAGCTTAACATACGTTTTTGCTGCTCCTAATGTCTTGGAGAGTGTAGTGAAACGCTACAAATCTTTACAATCCGTCCAGCTCAGGATCCCATAGCTAAGGAAAGGCTGTTCCTTACTTTCACTTCCAAATTCCTGGAGAAAGTCAAGAAGATGTGCAAGTTCCTAGAAGCTGTTAAGGCAGCGAGGGTTGGCTTCCCATGCAAGGGAGAGAAGGTGTTATTTCCTCTTACAAGGTGATTCTGTGTTCAGGCACAACTGAAATGCTTAATGGAAATGCATTTCCAATAAACAACACTTTTCATTGCTCATAGAAGAGTGGAATTTAAGGGCCCCATAAACACCACCTTGAACCAAAAGCCCATGAAAACACTAACATCAAGGGCAGAAAGAGTCAAGTAGCAAATGGGCTGTTCAATGTTAAATGTGCTGCTGGTTGACCACCTCCAAAGAACTGCGGATGCTTTTCTTTATGTGCACTTAAATTTCTATCCCATAAACCAAGCCAAGCCGTGAGTCATTGAGTCACAGAACCATACAGGTTGGATGGAACTTCCAGAGGTCTTTTCATCCAACCTCATGCTCAAAGCAGGTCTAGGTGCAGCAGGTTGCCCCAGGCTACGTCTTCAGGAGAGTTTTGAGCATCTCCAAACTGAGAGATACTGCCCTCACTGGGCAGCCCATCGCAGGATTTGACAACTCTCACAGAAAGACAGAATTTCCTTGTATCAAGTCAGAGTTTCCCACGTTCCAGCTTGTAGCAAATGCCTCTTGTTCTAGCCCTGTGCTCCTCCTGGTAGTTGTGGACAGTAGTTAGAATTCCCTTTAGCCTTGGCTTCTTTAAGGCTGAACAAACTCAGTTCCCTCAGCCCCACTTTGAATGTTGTCTGGTCCAGCCCCAATCATCTTGGTGGTCCTTTGTTGGACTCACTCCAGTCTGTCAATGTCTTTCTAGGAGTGGGAGTCTCAAACTGGACCCAGTACTCCAGATGTGGTCTCACAAGTGGTTAATAAAGGGGAATAGTAACTTCTCAACCTGTTGTCTACACTCTTGCCATGTCTTGATTTAGACTGTAAGTTAGGCTGTGTAAGTTGGCTTGCACTAAATAAATGAGCTATGTGAACTTTAAATCCCAGCTTCCTATTTAAGGCAAGCCTATAAAAGAGCTTTTGCAGTGAATATGTGTATGCACCAAGGTGAAATACAGATAGTCTAACTTAACAGCTTGAAAAAATATCTGTTGAACATATGTTGTTTCTGCTGTAAATCACACTTACAGAAGTATGGGAGGGTGTAACAAATTTGATATACATAGCTTACCTCCGGCAGGATCTCTATGTTTAACTCTCTTTACTGTTAGAAAATTGTCTTGTCAAATTCCATCCAACATAAAGTTTTATCAGAGGGAATAATAAGCATTTCCTCAGAAGTTTACCAATTCTCAGGAACAAAAGAAAGGTCTGCCTGTAGTACCCAGACTTAAAGCCGTAATGACTTTTGTTTCAATCATAGAACTAGGAAAGAGCTGCCGGTCTTTGTCCATAAATTGTCCAACATCAGATTTGCCGGAGTGGCAAATAAGGCTTGATGGATATCAGCAAGACAGAAGAGGCAGCAGCTCTCCCATTCCCTGTCCCCAGACAATGTTCTCCTTATTTCATTTACTGCAAGGAGTGAATTTAGAAGAAATCGCTGCCCCTTGAGCACTGACCTTTAAAAGCAGTGCTGTGCTGCATGCCACTCACTTGAGCCAAACTCTGCCAGTCCTTAATCATGCAGATTTTCCTGGAGTGAGTCAGGTTTTAGGGAATGGAACGTTCTACGTAACACGGACAATCCTTTAAAAATAAAATTGAAAGAAAAACAGCAATACCTGAAAACATGACCTTGGGAGAGAATATCTGTCTTGAATCTTTGATATGGTGCCAACACGGAGATCATATAATATAAAATTATACAGGACAAAGATTTTTCTTACTTAAAAGGCCAGAACAAAAGTGTTTAAGGAGCTAAAGAATGAAGTTTCTACCTAGATAGACCTGTGAACGTTTTGGAATACATTTATAAACTGTTCTCGTTCCCTTTTGGTTTAGACTCAGCCTCACAGGTTCAATTCTACCTATGTCTCTTTTTCAAATGCAGTAAATAGAAATAGCTATATGCATAAACAAGTGTAATCAATCTGACTTACATGACTAAGGGGATAAATACAAGCCAGCAGGGAACGTGAGAAATTGGTAGATATGTAAAGTACCAACTTCAAGTTGCTAACAGCAGTACTTCAGAGCCAGTGCTGGTTAAACAATCGGTTTACTGCCTCTAGTTCAAAAACTAATGCCACCAAAGGCTCAGTTCAGTTGCCTGTTTGCTCGCAGGCGATGACTGAGTTCGGCACCGTTTCCGCATAAAGCCACGGCTGCAGAGCTGAGCGCTGTGTTTCAAACATGGTCTTCTCAAAGCATCTAGCGCATTGCTGTCCACTTCGGTCGTTCAGAGAAAGTTAAAACTGTAAAGTCAAGTAGCTCACCCAAGAAATGTCAGATTTGAAGTTGCCCATTTAATACCAACGCAGCTGTTTGTCTTTACATCACTATGATACAGTCTCTAAGTAACTAGTCACGTTATTTTTCTTTAAGGTCACTGCTTATGCAATGAGTAAATTCCTGGTGTTTCTTTATATTCTCAGTATATATTTTGCCGTCTCAATCATTCTCTTTACCAACATGCTATCCTTTCTCTGCAGAGAATATAGAAATTGTCATTTCTTCACAGGGTTTTCTATGGTCTTTTCGTTACCAGATTTCAAACAGAACCACTCAACCTTTACTAAGATCTACTTTTTGTCATCTCAAAGAGGCTGACCAAACATTTAATTGGATTTAAAAATACAAGGAATAAACCATTTTACTGTATTTTTTATTGCTCGCATTTTAGACAGTTTTTTCTTTAAACTCATAAAATCCTATTTTTCCATAATTCCATTTCTTTTTAAACATAGAGATTTCTGTAAACTCCAAAATGTAATGTGGAAGGTGATGCTTCATTAAGGTATAGAAAGTTTGGTATACAACCAGTTGTTGCCATTTATAAAGAGTTTTTAGATGTTCCTGAGGCAAGCATACTCTGTTTATTTTTAGAGCATTCATCATAGAAAATAGATTCTCACATATAGCTTAGAGCCTGAATATCGTACACTCTTCAGAACTCAGTTTCCGGTAGCCAGGAAAGCAATATATCTCTAAATGGTTTCCAAAAGTGAGTCAACTATGTCTACTTTGCTGTATGCTTGCTTGTACGTCAGTTATTTCTAATTCTGGAAATCCTCGGCTGTTACAAGCAGCAATGCCACTCACCCTTTGCTTCGCCTAAAAATTATTCTTGTAACAGTTTTGAAAAGTTCAATGTGTTCATAAAACTTAATCGGATGGTCTTCAAGCTCAGTTTTTGACATGCTGATGAAATGCGTGGAAGTGTTGAATGCATTGTCTTTGGGACAAACAGAACTAAGCTGGAAAGATGGAAACCTTTGTCTTTTATGTGTTCCCCCCTCTCCAAGTTACATTTCTTAGAATGTAGAAAACTGATCAGAAAGATTACATACATTCTCTTCTCCTTATAGAGAGTGCATAGAGCATGCATCTGACTATGCATTACTCAGAAATATACTTTACTGAGCTTATTTTTCAGGAATATCCATATGATTTTTTTTGTTACAATTTGATACTCTTTTCATGAGAAAGGAACTTTCTCAGGTTGCTCTTAAGCTCAAGGAAATGTGTCACCTTTTGACCCTTGCTCAGCCAGCCTGCATTAAGATGCGGCTGATTGTTGGTATGGTTAGCATCTAGGTCCTGAAGAAATGCTTGGAAGAATCAATATGGATAGGATAACCTATCACAAATTAAATTATATTGTTGAATAATGGCATCCATGAATTAAGATAGCCCTTCTGATAGTGTACAACACAACGCTGTCTGATATGTAATGCCATGTAAAACGCATCATGTTCATTGTGAGCATAAATATAAGATGCAATTAAAAACAGTTTCTAGTAATTTATGGAACTGTGTCATCTGACATAAAAAATGTTCTTTCCACTTGCAGTTCATGGGACAGTGACAAAATCGCTAAGAGCCAAGTGAGTCTCTTTTCCACATGTTGTTGAAAGTGAATTAATTCTCGTAAGTTTTCAGCACATTATTTCCATTCATTTTTTCACATTTACACAGAATTTGCAAGCTGTGGTAAACCACTCACTGGCTTCATCCAGAGTCATTCTGTACCTCTATGTGGCATTTTATGGAATAATGCCATTTGGTAGCAATACGTGGCATTAAATTCATGGACTTCATTTGTAAGCATTTTTTGTCCTTGAGAAATTACTTCAATTGCTGAAGAAGTGAAAAAGGAACACTTTCCATGCCTATTATCACTTCAAGTCATTTCAAAAATGAAGTACTTACTGTTTCTTTTGTGCGCTCTGTCAGTTTTGGAACTTCTGAAGGACATCTGTTCTAGGCTAAATGCAGCAAACCTGTACAGTCCTCTTCTCAAACTGTAATCATATGACTCATACGCTAACATCCAGAAATGTTGAAAAGTTTCAACCGTTCCATCTTCTTCCTTGCTGATACACTGACAGGATACTTTCCATTACAGGTGCCACATCTACTAGTATGGTGAAGCTTTACTGTCGCGTTTTTGACTGACGGCACTGTTTGTGAACAAGTTAAGCTTGTCAGCCTAGCTTCACAAGGCTGAAAAAGTGCTCTGATACTTTTATAAAGAGTCTGCCTCCCACTCAGAATTGAACTGGCAGTTTTCTAAATGAACTCTTCGTTTTCCCTTGTTAAATGCCCGTGATTCACACCCACATTTTGCAGAGATTGATGGCATTTTAATTGCTAGGGGTATTTTAGAATGGAGGAGAGGGACGGGAAGTGGCTTGGGAAAAAAGTGGGTAGGGGTTTGGTGCGTTTGGAAGACTAACTGTTCTGTGATTGCACGCAGCTACGAGAGCAGCAGCCAGAGGACCATCTGTGCACACAGCTTGTCCATACTGCCCGGCTTCGGCACAAAGGAATGTGTCAGCTGCCGCTTTTCCACATCAGCTGAACGCCTCCTTCGTGCTCCAGTGAAATTCTGCAACCATTCTCTGAAGATCTAATCCCTTCGCCCAGCATGTCCGACTGGCACAGCCCTCCTTCGGCAAGCAGCTCTTCCTGCAGCGCTGCTTTCGCAGGTTGGAGCTGGGAAGGTTCAGCTGCTCTTCGGTGTCGCCTCCCTGCCCTGCGAGTTGCAGAACGATCATCTCAGCGCCCTGGGGAATGGTAAGAGCTATACGACCCCCCATAGAAATGTAAAAGCATCTCCAGAGGCTGTGTGTGGCTGTCTATGGCAGAGGTGTTTGCATCTGAGCTAGTTGTCCTGGACTTCCTTTGTAGTCAGGAGAGAGCTACTTACTCTAGCAGGTGAGGTTTAAAACTTGATTCATCCCCTCCTAAAACAGATACTTAGGCTTGGTCAGATGAATTGCACCCTAAACACCACCAACTGTTTACAAGACCTTCTCTGGCTATAGTGGGAACCTCAGCAGCTAGTTGTTGGTATTCTGTGGGTACTTAAACTTCAGCGAAAGGAATTCTACCT
Source organism: Fulmarus glacialis (assembly GCF_000690835.1). NCBI lineage: Eukaryota > Metazoa > Chordata > Aves > Procellariiformes > Procellariidae > Fulmarus > Fulmarus glacialis. The sequence goes on along the minus strand of NW_009206704.1, from coordinate 6,326 downwards.
GTTGCTCCTGGTATCATGGTGACGTGTGAGTAAATTTTCTCACCATCAGTATCTGGACTGGAATCTAGTATATGAGTAGCTGTTCCCCAGACCCTCAGAGACGTTTAAACACCTAATGTTCATTGATTTCAAGTACACAAATTATACAGGATTAGGGCCTTAATGCTTTGCAGATTGTATCAAATTTGTCCTTACAGAATCTCTGTGCGATATTCTCCTTGTTGTGCACAAAGACTGGGGGGGCTTGTCTGCATGGGGAAACTGGCCAAAATAGCTCTCCCAGAAAAGTTCCTGATATAGACTCCTTTCTCCTAAATATAATTTACTGTGTTCCAGAACAAAATATCTATACGACAAGACCAAAATTGTCAAACACAGGGAAAAAAATTGGTTATTTTCATCTGTAAACCCATACTGACCTCCATATAAGTTTTTGTCATGTTGGCAATCTTACACTTTCGCACAGCTCCCTAATCCTTTAGTTAACAGTGTAGATGGTGGCAGGTTTAGATGGATCTGCCATTACGTGAAGTTAATACCACATGTTCCTATCAACAGGTTCCAGTGAGGAGATTCTACAGCAGAGTTTTGCTGAGAGACCACTCTGCTTCTGTATATCTCCACACATCCTGTCTCACCCTGGCTTTTCTATTATGTACAAAAAATCTAGTCTGTGGCTCTCACCAATTCACCCTCCCCCTTTATTCCAAAATCTTCCCCGCGATTCTAGCTTTCCTCCAGCATTGATTCCTGCCAGTCAGGACACTCCCATCCATTTCTACCTTCCTTCATTCCTATCACCTTCCTCCCAACCTCATCTTATCCACAAGTTTCCGTACATACCTGTTTCTGCTGTTGATCTCCCCTCCTGGGGGGATCAGATGCGCTCGTCTCTCTTCTAATAGCACATTTTGTTCTCCATCAGAAAAGAAGAAAATGGTGTTAATGTCTGTGTGTGAGAAGAAAAGAGATCTTCTTTATGTTTGTCTTTACCTTTGCCTCGCTACAAAATTTGAGAGCAAAATTTGGCACATATTGCTTCTTTACCACCTCATTTCTCTGCTCAGCAAAGATGAATTGCCATGTAGTTTTGCATGTTTTTAGCATTATGGTCCTGTTCTTTATGGTGCAAATATATCTGGCCTACTTAGTGGGAAAGTAGTGAATATCATTAACAGGAATTAAGATAAACTCTTGGGTAATTTTTGTTAGATTTTCTACCACCTTATGACATCTTAAAGAAATCATACCTTATGAAAAAGTCAATTGTTTAACTGATTCGCCTTGTCAGAGACGAAAGGCAGAGGCATTGAACAAAACAACTTTCTTTTTTCTCCAAACAGTCCAGAACATTTTATCTTATACTCTGTAGCTAAGTATCAGCATGACCGTTACACCCTTAAACTTTCCCTTAAACCTAATGGGAACTGGGTGTCTGTCTTCTCAGACACCACTGAAAATCCTAACCTCACAGTTTTAAATTATTTGTACTCTGGCAGAGGCTTGCACTTGATAGTTTCTCGGGTAAGTATTATTTCTGACCATTCAGCAACTGAGCAGAACAGACATCCCTGTGTCAAAAAAACAGTCGGTTCTGTATATCAAGGGACAGATTTTCTTCAAGAGCTTACCTCATTCCCTCAGATCTTACAAATACGAGTCAGACTATGAAGTATGCAGAACATAGCACAAAAAAAGTATTTGCTAGGTTAAAAATAAGTATGAATCTGCCTGACCTCTGCACAAGTCCGAGAATAAGTGGGAGCTGCTATTGGAAACTTCTGTGCTGTATTTTCAGGCCAGCTTGTGATCATATAAAATTACAGAAAAATCAGCAGTGTAAAGAAATTTGGCTCTCCCTTGCAAACTATTTACTTGCTCTTTTGGAGTTGTCTGGCATTTTGAGTACCATATGTGTGGAGGCATAAGGACTACAGCTTGCTCCTTGAAATGTTAAGGGCTGCTAAGCAAAACTCAGCTCCTAAGAAGAACGCGGGAGTGAAAGGTTTTATTCTGTTCCCACTGAAAACAGGGGTAAAATTGATACCAGGTTTGAACAGGAGAGAACAGGACTTTTAGACAGTGAAGCTGGTTCGTCTAGGCTGCCTCCAGGAGCTACCAACCTGGAACCTGTTCCTCTTAGAAATCCTGAAATCGCCTAGCTTAAACATACCCGTCTATGTCTCCTCTTCACCTTTATTGCAGTGAAAACATGTTATTTTTGGAAAGAACCCTAAGCATCAAATATTCTTTTGCAGAGACACTTTGCAATACGAGGCAGCAAATCAATGAGCTTGAAGACAAAAGTGCTTCACCGCGCTCAAACTTCTCTTTAGGCAAAATAAGTTGAGGCTTCAGCCTCTTGCTACAGCAGTGGCTCACAGCATCCACAGTCCATCACCTCTCACCTTGTTACCAAATGCAGTAGGCATGTGCATCTCCTGTACCAACCTTCATTTGGAGGTGTGCAATTGAGTTTGATTGTCAAGGAAATCTACAATAGTTTTACTACTGCAATATTATAATAAAGTACTAATATTTACTAGTGAAAAATATTCCCTTTGTTGGTTATGCTTCTTTGTGAACTTTTACACAGCATTAATAGAAGGGACACTTAGTTAAGAAAAATGTATGTTTAATATAGATGACACACTCAGTTCTCTGACTTTTTGCATGGTAAACTCAGCAGAACAGTGTAGTAATGCAGGGATATAGTGTACTATAGTATTAAACATTATTTTTTAATAATTGCTACGTCAAATATCATTATTAATTTATAGATATAAATAGAACAAGAATCTGCATTGTGCCTTTCTGTGGAAGATATCCATTTATACTGAAGAGGGTTCATGTTAGTTCATGTTAATGCATCATGAAATTAATAAATAATACCAAGCATAATGAAGGGGAGAAGAAAGGGGCAAACTTAAAAATCAGGTTTGTGGGAGCTTTACGCCTGCCAGACTTTAGGTTATTACTATTTTGTTAATCCTGGGTGAGCTCAGCCCACAAACTTCTGGTGCTGAACAAATAAATCTGCCACTACTAAATTGGTGGACTATTAATTGGTTCAAGATCTAATCCACATTTTTTTGCCAAAAGTTTATACCATATACATGTGTTATACTTTAGAAAGTATTAGGATGGTGGTGCAAGAAAGGCCAATGTAAAATCAGGGCTTGGATCCTGCTACCCACATTTGTTTTAAGGAAAGAGGACTTTACTTCAGTGTTAGGCAGTACTTGACTGCAAGCCCCACAGCTTAAAACAGGGGCTCAGTCTCGGGGAAAAGTGTCAAGATCCAGACTCACCTTCATGGCTGACAACAGCCTGCAGCTACCTTGCTGTCTGCTTTCGATGGATGGCCTCCTCTCCTGCAGAAAGCCAGTCAAAAAGAGATGAGTGAAACTAAATGTACGAGGATCCATTACCTGGGGTTGCAGAAGTAGCTCCAGAGGGGCCACTCCAGAAGCTCTGCGGAGCAAGCCTTTAAGTCTTCTGTTTCTTGCCAGATATTCGGAGGGGCAGAATTATCCACTCCAAACTTACCTGCTGTTTTGGAAACTATTACATTGACCTTGTGGCTGTTGTTCAAAATTGGAGCTCCTTTACTAGCTAGCTAGCCTGGAGCCTGTAGTGGAGAAGGTTTCCACACCGAGAAGGCTTCTGCAGGCACTGGACTTTGTCTTGATCTATCCAAAATAGTTCTGTTTTGATTTACTGCAGGTTCTGTAGCATGCCTTCCCTCGGACTCTTTTGGTCTAAGCTTTTCAACCCTAGACAGACATGCAAAGGATCGAGTCTATATAGAAAGGAGCCACCCCTCTCACCTTCCCACTGCTCAGAAGCAGCTCCTGGCAGCCGACACGTGGATTAGCACTGAATCACCTGGACAGGATTTACTACCGTTTCTGTATACAGGTGGTGGCCTTCACTGGACTAAGTAAATCTCGTAAAGGGAAATCCTGCCTCACTAGCTTTCTGAAGTTGTACAAGGCATCTATATATCAAAGATATATTTTGTTCGGGTTTTCGACAAACCCCTGAGAAGATGCCTAGCAGAACACTACTGAAGAAAAGAATTTGCCACAGGAGTGATGCTTATGTGAATTGAAAGCTGCCTACAGGGTAGGGAGTGAAGGGATTCATTGTCACTTTTCAGGATGAAGAAGAGTAAGCAGTAGAGTCTCTTAGGGAATGAGTTTTATTTAAGATCTTCATCAATGACCTGCAGAAGGAAGGGGTACAGAAATATGTTTCAATTTGCAGATGATACTGGACTCCTTCAGGGAGTCAAACGACACACCCACACGTGGCACGGAGCTCTGGAAAGGCAATGCATAGCTGAGCGAGCACGGTAACAAGTGGCAGATGAGCTCCTGTGTAGATATATAGTGCATTTAGGGAGAATAATCTAAGCTGTGCTTACACAGTGCTGAACTGAAAACTGGCAGCTGCAGCTCAGGAAAGAGACCTGGGGGTCTCTGAATTCATCTGCTCAAAATGCAACAGCAGCCAAAAATGCCAACAAAATTTTGGGTGTTCTCAGAAAGGATGGTAAGAACAAACAGAAAATATAAAACCTTGGTGCATCCACATCTTGAACACTGTGTACAATCCTATTTCCACATTTTAAGAAGGACATAGGGAAATTAGAGAAAATGCAGAGAAAAGCAACTAAGATGATTAAAGGGATGGAGTAGCTGCCTTTACAGGGAATCAGAAAAGGCTGGGACTTTTCATGATCTTATCCCTCCCCCAGGCTGAGTGGGGTATGGTCAAGGTTTATAAAATCATGAAGGCACTGAGTAAAGCAAATACAGAGTTGTTATCTGCCAAGTCCTGCGGTGTCCTATGGGCATTCGCTGAAACTAGTTGGAGAGCAGTTTAAACCCTGCAAAAGAAAGTCCTGGTTTTTAACAGCGCAGGTCACTACCTGCTCTCCCTTGTGGAATCTGCTGTTACAGGAGGCTGTGGAGACCCACAGTACCAGCAAGTTAAAAAAGGCGAAAGCAGACAAATTCCAGGGCAGCAGGTCCATAAAGAGATACTGAAAGGAAGGGGCAGGAATGTGCTCGCTGACATCCTTGGTGCGGTGGCAGGTGCTGGAGGAATACGAGGGACATGGACTGCAGACAAGCAGGATCGTGAGTTGTCCCCAGACAGCATTTCCTATTGCCACTGTTGGAGATGAAATGGATGATTAGTTTGACCCAGAAGGCCATTTTCTGTGTTGTCATGAAAATAAGACCCTGCGCTCCTTTGCTAGAGCTTAAAGCTGCCACCCATTTAATTTTGATTGCATCTCAGTAGGCAGTAAATGGTGCAGGATGTTTCCCCACTGAAAGAACTGTGTGGTAATTATCAATGGCAGAGATTTTTTGTTGTTGTTTTGACTGTGTCATTTTTTTCAGTGGAGTTAGGGAAAATATGGGGCTCTACAAAAATGAAAGGAGGTGAACAAAGAGTGTTAAATAGATATGGATCTTTTGTCTAAATCTATAGAACTTAAAAGTGATCTAAGTCCAGTCAAATAGGAAGTATGTTGAGTGAAGAGAATGAGTTAGGCAGGTACAAAACAAATTTTATTTTTAATGAACTTATTTTTAGGGCTTTATTCTGCTACAGTCATTAAAATTTCTGGATCAGAGTCCAGTTTATACAGCTGAATGTTGTTCCCAGCTTTTCTGATGGTGTGACTGTTGTACTTTGCATGGTGAGCAAATCATTTTTCTCAGGAATGAGGAGTTGCTCTAATAAAGGTATCGGAAGCTGGGCCTAAATAATTAAAGAAGGACCAGAAGTCCTGGAGGCTGTATAACCTCCTCTGCCAAATTGTCCCTTTCGGCAGAGATTCCCTCTCACTTTGAGGATTTCATAAGAATCAAACACTGTACCTTCTCCTTACCCAACCTTTTCTGCTGCACTTGTTTGTCTTTCCCTCTCCGTCTTGTTCTAAATACCCCACACAGCAGAGTGCTTCTTCACTTTTCACTATTTCTCGTCGTTCCTTCTCCCAGCTCAGAGAAAAGGCTGAAAATGCTGAGGAGCTCTCCACCATCCCTCACCAGAAGGTGGTTTTATGTTGCAGAAAACACTGACAAAATATTTATTTTATATATTGCTAGCGGTTCCAAGGCATGATTATGGCTACTTATTTATATTCATCAGGTACCACAACATCTCAAGACAATTATCAGGTTGCAGTTTTGATATCCATTTACTGTGTCACAATGCAGAGAGAAGAATGCCAAATCACGTCCCCTGGAAAAGTGCTATATTTGAGCAAAAGATTGAAACGGGTTGTCTATTTTCTCCCCTCCCCC
>NW_009206703.1:619-915 GCF_000690835.1 Fulmarus glacialis | reverse complement strand
GAGCAGCTGCTGCCGCGAGTCGTCTGTCGGGGGGCCCATCTGTTGGCGTTTGCAGAGGAGGTAGCGTATGTCAGGGAGTCGGCTGCACCGAACAAAGGCCAATCTAATGATCGTGAGCCCCTCATTACGCGGCGAGACAATATCCGATATGTATGGGCCATATGTAATCGTTCCCTTTCAGAGGACAATGCCCTTTGTGCCCCGTCCCCTAAACATTTCGGCTTCTCTCAAGCGGAACAGACCTCGGTCGCCGCGGCTGCGGGGACTGCCCCGAACCACCGCGGACACGCTCCGCC
>NW_009206703.1:283-514 GCF_000690835.1 Fulmarus glacialis | reverse complement strand
TTTATTTTCTTTCTTTCTTTCTTTTCTTTCTTTCTTTTCTTTCTCTCTCCTTTCTCTCTCTTTTTCTTTCTTTCTTTCTCTCTTTCTCTCTTCTTCTCTTTCTCTCTTCCTCTCTTCCTCCATTCCTTCCTTCCTCTTTTCTTTTCTTTTCTTTTCTATCTTTCTTTCTAACTCTCTCCCGCCCTTCCCGTTCCTCTCCTCTCCTCTTTTCTCCTCTCCCCTCCTCGCCTC
>NW_009206703.1:0-213 GCF_000690835.1 Fulmarus glacialis | reverse complement strand
CATCGCCCCCGTTCAGCCCAGTCCCTACAATCCACCGACAAGACGTTTCGGAAGCCCCCGGAGCTCCCCCGAGCTGCTGACCCTCACTCCTGAGTTAACGCCCCGAAACGCCAAAGGCGAGGCCAAGTGCCACACAGCAACGAGAGGCCGCTCCAGGCCTGCGGCCAGCTCCTCACGTTTCGGGGGGTCCCTTGGGGGGCGATGGGGGGGTGA
>NW_009206702.1:4734-5046 GCF_000690835.1 Fulmarus glacialis | reverse complement strand
GGCAAGCCCTTTGCGGGGGAGGAACTTTCCTTCCAGCAGCGCGGCCGTGTCTGGCAGCAATGCAGCAGCCGAGAGCCGAGCTGCAAAGTCTCCAACTTACACGGCACCCCTAAAATAGTCCTGATTTCATCCCTGAAAGGATTTCCTGGCTTTGTGTGTCTTAACTAGCCTTGGCCATTTTTGTAGAATAACCCTATTATTCACAGCTCCGAGGGTACAATCTGCTAAAGTCACTTAATAAAAAAAAAAAGCAAAAAAAAAAAAAAAAAAAAAAAAAACCTTAAAAGGGGGGGGGAAAAAAAAGCAAACAAA
>NW_009206702.1:0-4703 GCF_000690835.1 Fulmarus glacialis | reverse complement strand
CTCCCCTTGATCGTGGATACCCGCTTCATTAACAGCAGAAGCATTATATTCTTAAAACTGGAAGCCTCAAGATGCGTGATAATACTGCAAAATTAATTTGGGGGGGGAGCAAGTGAATTTGAAGGTTAATTACTATTTTTTTCCAACAAAGTGAGACTTGAACTCACACAACTTATCTTGTAACTTAACAAGTGGCATGGTTATCCCTCCGAATTTACTGCTTTTAATCGACTCGAGCAGGTATTTAAAGACACACAGGGCTGCAGCCCTAGCGTATTGAGTAGAGAGGGGGGAAAAAAGAAATAAGAAAAAAAAAAACGCTCAGATAGCGATTTTCAGTTTCAAGTTTGGGAGCCTCAGACCTGCGCTGGTGACAGCACGGCTCCGTACGCGGTGCGTTTTAACCTCCTGGCAGCGGCTCTGCTTTCTCGGTTACCTCCTGGTGACCCCTCCAAAAGAGCCCGCCGATTCCCAGCGGTCTGGAGACCACAGGTTGGAAACCACTGGTTTTGCATAAACTTCTCTTATTCGGCGCAGGCTTAGGTTGCGAGGGTTCCTCTTAGCAAATTGTCGAAGGATGATGTGTACTGCATAAATTAAAACATCATGTCTCCTTGCCATGTGAAAGCATTATTAAAAGAAGCATAATAAGGGATTTCCACCATGTTATCAAGCGTACAAAGAAAACTCCGAATGGGAGGGATGGCTGTCATCGGGGTAGAACAAGCTGGGATTTTGGAGAGGCTTGAGAAGTGCTTTGAATAGCCCGTCAGTTGGACAAGGATCAGCGCTGACAATAGCTGGTCTATATGTGGTATGGCCTGTTAACATCCAGCAGCAATCATTAAAGGCCTGATCCTGACAACGGGGCTCTTCAGGGCCCCTGAGCGATGTTAGTGGCTTTGGGAGAACCACCGTGGCTGCTCCTGGGGGCAGCTTCACCCCACTGAGAGCCAGAAGCCCCCCGAAATCACCAGGGGCTCAATCCTGACCCCCTTTCCATCAAGACCTTAGAGCCACACGCTGCTATGACCCGCGTCTCGAGAACTATTCAGAGACTTCAATGCCATTACGGTTGATGGAAATCAATGCCCAGATGTTTCCACTTCATCCCACGACCCACTATGGAATTAGCTACAAATCCCAGCAGAAATGTCATGGAGGAGCCGTAGGTCAGTGCCGTGCCCAACCCGGTCCTGCCATCCTTTGTGAAATTTGTATCAGCCGAAGATACTAAAAATGAGAGTAGTCTGTAAGACTCCCTCCGGGGAAGAGGTTGATTTATTATACCACGTGTACATACAGAACGGAGGATAACGGGGTTTTCCTCCTCGGTCTGAAGGCTCCAAACCCTGATGCAATACAAATAAACGGTCGTGCAAACGCTGTGTCACCCTTAAACGGGAGGGCAGGTGGGCAGAAGCTTCAATCTCCAGGCTCCAAAGTTCAGGGGGTAGCTTAAATAAGCAGACTAATACGTTTGATGGACCTTCTCACTTTACATCACTAAATAGGTATGAATAATAATGTTCTTGCATGCAGCATTTTCTGCCCATCACCATGATTCCCAGCAGGAGAGCGGGGAGGATGAAGAGGTGCTGCGGTGCCCATCTGACAGATGAGGGCGGCTGCACCAGAATTCGGGGTCTGGGCCATAGGTGCATCGCCAAAGCCACGTACACGTCGGGATGGGAATTAAAGTAGTTGTGCTAAGGGCAAGTAGGAATAACTGCACTAAAAATTGGTCAATCCTATCCATTTCTCTGCAAAATCTCCTACTTTAACTGTGAGTTACCGGAGGCATTGCTGCCTGGCACGGCCGTACGTGGGGTGCTGGCTCCGGAGCTGAGCATATCGCAGAAATGCCTGCAGACTTGTAATGCATTTCTACAGGGTCTCAAGTCTATTGCGAGATGCATTGCGGAGGAAATAACTTCCCAGCAAAAGTGTGCAGACTATGGAAAGGAAGCAAACAGAACGGAGAGAGGTGGGATAAGCAGTGTTTTCCCTTTTGTTTTGCTGTAGATCTTCTAATGGGGAGCATAATATATGGTAATACTATGTTAGCATAAATACCGCTCCGCAAGCAGAATTTAGTTGAAAAACCAAAATACCGCAAAGTGAAAGTTCGCTGTGCAAGTGAACGCAGTTTAATAAGCTAGCTGTGATTTACTGATCAGTTCGAGCAGTGTCCGCCGGCCCAGCCCTGCGGCAGAGCCCGGCTTTGCCGTGTGCCAGCGTGCACCTAAAAGTCCCTGCCCACCATGTTGATGCCACCATCCAGCTGGATAAACCCCCCGTTCGCAACCAGGAAAGGAAGCGAATATGGACAGTCGCTCTCAGATATATTTTATTGGTACACAGTCCCGCGGTGTTATCGCTGCTGGAAGCTGATGGACTCTTCTCACAATGGTACAAAATCATTCTCCAGCGATACTGAGTGATTACAGCGTACGGGCTGATACTGCCATCGTCCTAAATCCAAGGTTTTATCAGGCAGTTTGGCATAAATACTTTGGACCTAATCTTGCATGCCTCGATGAAAGTTTTGCTTGAATAAAGTTTGCGCAAGGGTAGTATAAACATGGTGTGGCAGGTAACGTTTATATGCCCATACACACACACATACACACACTATTTATTTTAGTATATTATATATCTATGCATTGTCATATTTATGCAGTGTATTTCTCAACAGGAAAGTATGTCTTTTGTCGCTGTTTTTCATATGGGAACATTTTACATTCAGGGTTCGCTCATAATGTAAAAGCTGAGATTCAATACATGGTGTGAAAAATAAAGCTTAAGAATTGCTAATCGGGCTTTATAAGATTCAGGTAACACAAACTGAGGTATGTTACAAAGAAAAGTTATGTCTAAGAGAAAACAGGAGTATAGTGCAAAAATGCCAACAACATCACCTACGCTGCTTACAAGCAGCAGTGGTATTTTAGCCCTAATTAACGCGCATTCCCTCCTGCCCTTTGCTGCATGCATTTCTCTGTGGTCTGTAACTTTTAAAATGAGATGTGCATTATTTCCCAAAGTAAATAAAGAAATAAAAATCCCAACAGCAATCTGTTGAAGTACTAAGTCATTTTTCACATTTCTCATCTACGCTGAAGTTCTGGGAAGAAAAAAAAAAAAATCAGAGTGGCCCTTTCAGACAAAAACTCGGACAACTTTGTACCTAGGTTAGAGACTGGCGAGGCGGGCACCGTAACAGGTGCAGGTTTATTACGGCTTTTCTGGCATTGTGTGCGTCGCACATAATTCATCTGCAAATCTCTTCCGCAACTATTTTTTCAAAACAGTTTAAGCCCTGCTGACCCAGAGCACACACGAGGTCTGATCGCTTTCCTTGTGGATACGGAGCAGTAAGGTTTTCCATCACAGATTTTGCTAACTCTCTTTCTTTTCTGCTATAAACCCCCCCCCCCTTTTCAGTCTTAAATTGGGTATTCTGTAAAACGTGGTAAGGTCTATATCGTTGATAGGAAGGACAGACACTGTTTAATACAGCTATTTTAGAAAACGCACTTTTATCCCATAAACTTTGAATTACATGAAATTTTAGAGAATAAAAAGTAATACTTTCCACTGTGATTAGTAACTTTCCCTTTCTCCACCTTTGCGAATTTTATAGACAACTTCGTAACGTGCAAGGAGTCATACAAGTTGTGTGTATCTCACGTGCAAAGGTTGGTTGTAAGAACTCAAATCTGCACGAGAGCCAACGCTTCTGCCTAAAAGATGTCGTAAAAAATCACAGAGTGAAGCGTACCCGGTCCGTTTTGCTTGCTCTGCCTTTCCCAGTGCCTACGGCTCCTTCCTAACAGCGAAAGAAATGTGTTAGTCTCAGCACCTGAAATGTTTTTTTTGAAGTCTTTATTACTGTAATTCACTGACCTGCCGCATTGTAAGCCCTGGCAATATAGATCCCTGGGATGGGCACCCTGCGCTGGTACTGGATCTCTCTGGAGAGGCTGCTTTGTTTTTTGCAGAAGAGAAGTTTTTCTTTTTTAAAAAAGAAGTGTAATCCGTGTGGGCTGCCTGTCACAATCACTGCTTTCCTCTCTTAGCAGCAGGGAGAAGGTGAGACCATCCTCTGCTCACCCGACTGTTGTGTTAACTTCTATACTGGGCTGGGATGATTTCCATAGGGTAACCCCCGGAACAGCCAGGCGCGATGCACAGGTGGCCCTTACAAAGGGACACGCTCAGCTACGTTTTTATTTGGATTCCTGGAAAAACACATAAATCACGACACCGCCCCACGTACGTATGCCCGACCCCTTCGTTAACTTCTTGGATGAAAAGGTTATTGCCGAGCCTACGGAGCAGGTGTACATACGGTCGTGAAGCTCGCGAGGAGAGACACACAGACTATATTATTCCTCCCTCAGAAAATTGAAAAGCCGAGCCCGGAGATCCCCCAGCCCAGCTCCCCCCTCCTCCAGGAGGAAATAAGCATTTCCTTACAGATATTCTATTTTTTTTTAATCCTCTTCAGATTCAGATTGTCACTAAATATAGAAACTCTTGTAGCCATACAAAACGTGCATCGCCCCACAGCTGCTCATTTGCAATTTGTTCTGCACTTAAAAATCTCTTAATGCTACAAATAAACTTTGGGAAAGTTACATCCCAGTAAACAATGAGGTGTTTTTTAAAATTACATGTGCTACTGTATTATTAGGTCT
>NW_009206701.1:0-850 GCF_000690835.1 Fulmarus glacialis | reverse complement strand
CTGCGGGGCACGAGGTGTCCGACGTTGTCTCCGTGTCTGCTGCCGGGGGAAAAACAGCCGCGGAGGGTTAACGCCGGCCCCGAGGCCTCCCGCTCCGGTCCCTGTCCCTCCGATTCGTTCAGCACCAGCAGCCTTTTTCCCCTGGGTGCGTCACGCCAGGGACTCACTCACCCAGCACCCAGATTCTTCCCCTCCTCGTTTCCTGCCGATGAGCACCCCGTTTCCAGCAGAAAGTCCTGTTGTTCCCCGAAGACCTGTTCTTTCTCTTGTTGGCCTTCACGCTGGTATTTTCCAGTCCTCCGGGTCTCTCCGCATTTTTTTTTTCGGGAAGCCTTGCAGCGCTTTTGCGGCTCTTCCCTGCCCGCTCCAGCGTATGCTCCAGCATACGTTTCAGCTAATTTTCTCCAAAGAGGCTCATTAGGTAATTAAGCAAATTGTTCCGCTTCTGCCGTAGGAGCTTTAGACGTTTCGCAGGCACGAGTGCTGCTCTGCTAATCCCTTTCACTCCTAACCCTGCTATAAGTCTTGGGTTTTATACCGGCTTTTATTTTTTTTTTTTAGCCTGATTGGATTATCGGGTGGTTTCTTGGCCGGGGAAGTGTCACGGCTGCACTGTCCCATTACCTCCAGCAGTCACGTGGCAGCAGGATGAGTCACTAAAACTCACCAGTTCAACGGTTGAATATCCAGGAAAAAAAAAAAAAAAACATTTTCCCGTGTCCTCGGAAGTGTCGTCCCTGGTGCCGGAGCCCACTCCGGCCAAGTTCGCTTTCTCTCCCGGTGCCAAGAGGGGCAGGGTGGGGGTTGAATCCCTCCGCAAGGTGCCGTCTCGGGCTCGCTCGTGGAATCT
>NW_009206700.1:0-8407 GCF_000690835.1 Fulmarus glacialis | reverse complement strand
TCTATGATTCTATGATTCTACGATTCTAAGACCAAGAGGTATTAGGATGGCTAACCCAGGCTCTGAGATCTACCTCTGCTCCAGGAATTAAAGTTTCCCTCAAATTACAGGATGATTTTCTTGAGGATGCTAACAAAATCACCTGCCATGCAACCTGGTGCAGGAGACATGTTTCTGGTGTCCAGGTGTACCTTTTCCAGCTGAAGTGTGATAAACACGCAAACACGTCACCCCTGTGCCCCTGACCAGCAGCCAGATCAAAAGGGACACTTGCCCTAACTTAGAGCAGCGGAGGATCAAGGCCAAAACTCTCTTCCAATTGCAGAAAGGTTTGTGTATTATTGCCTTCAAGCCTGAAAGAAAAAGGTTCTTCAGAGGCAGGTACAAACCTGGAAAATATATGCTATCATCTACCATGGGCCTGCCCAGGGGATCCCACGGTCCGCTGCTGGCACACTTTATTACTGAGTGGCATGAAAACAAGCTGGGTTGGACATGCTGCTCCAACACACAAATACTTGAGCTGAGGAACTGGCTTTCACCTGAAACATAACATAGACTGTCTGAAAGTACCTGAAATAGCTGATTGCCTTCCACAGGCAGCAAACCTGATCCTCTTCTGTGGCTGAGCAAAGCTGAGTGTGTCAATCTCAATGTTAAACAAAAAAACAGCACAAAGATGCTTAAGTTGCCATCCTGAACTGCCACGTGTCTTCTCACTGAGATGTTGGTGGAGCAAAGGTGGAGAGGAAGCTGCATGTGGAAATTTAGCCTTGGCTTTAAATGAAGCTTTTGGGGAAACCACAAGTCCAGATTTGCAAGGAAAACGTGCAACTCTTCTATTCCTGCCTCCTGTATTTCTCTCCAGTGTTGCCGATTGTGAGTAACCTACTAAGTCCCTCATCCCAATGAGGTTGTCTTTCCCACTGCTTTGATTACACGAAAACACAATGCAGTGTGTGAAAGTCACTCCTCCTACCCAGAGGAGGGTTGTCGCAACCAGCATTTTGTGGCCAGGGCACTCTGGAATTCCAGTGCTGGAACTAACAGTGTTTCCCTCTACCACCATCACCTTCACCGGTCCACTTATAAACTATGATTAACAGTGCAATCTCATATGACTTGGTCTGGGACATCAGTTATTTTGACCATCTTTCATCAGTGGTCAAGCGGTGCCCCTTGGAACTTAATATTTAAAATAGCAAGGATTTTAGAGACTTTCTTTGAATAGGAAGAAAAGGCAAGTACAAGATATTCCTTGTAACAACATTGCCAAGCTTCGTAACATCTCCTATTATAACAAAGGGGATGTCATGCTGTGACCAGGTGAGTACTCTTTTTTTTTTTTTTTTAAAATATATGTGTGTGTGTAATTTTAATTTCATTCCCAAAGTTGGCTTTGAAAAAATTATAGGAGGGATCTCACTGGAGCACATAAGAATAAATAGCTACTGGAAGTTGGTTAAGGCATATGTTCTTCACCCAGTGGACCAGAACATCACCTGATCATCATCACAGGCTGATGGGCTATCGGGTAAATGAGCATCCAGGCAGGTATTTAAGATATGTATCATTCAGCTGGTAGAACACAGTGAGTTCTACAGAGAGGAGTTATGGGCTATTGCGTTAATAGATACTTGGGCAATTTTAGAGATGCACACTACTTACCTTCAGGTGCCCAATGAACAATCTTCTCAGATGTCATTATTGTGAATTCACAGAAGCTGCCTTCCAGTAGTGAAAAGGCAATCTCCATGCCTTAGTTTCTTAAAAACAGGTAGGAGAAAATAATAGCTTAAACAACCATGCAGTGAAGCTACTCTTTGTTCTCAACCTTACTGTATTATCTGTTACAATTTCAAACTCTGAGGATATTTTAGAAGATTTTACTCAGGCAATGTGAATATTTGCATGCACTTAGCTAGGCTGAGCTGGGCCTTTATTCTGGCATCTGCAAGAGAGGCTATTTGCATAGGGATGACAGAAAATTAAGATGTCTGACTAATTAGTTTCCACACAATGTTCCCATCACTTGACAAGGCATCTCCATGTCTAGACAAAGCCAGCCTAATTAAAATTAATAGCCTGGCAGTTGAAATAATTTGTAACAATGTGTCATCTTCCTTAGCACCTTCTAGCCTACAGAATTAGAGAAACTCAATTACTCCTAATTAGCCAATCTGCATATAAGATGTACAGAGATCATCAACCCAACACTGCTGACTGACATGCAAGTGATAGAAGAAAACTGTTTACCTAAGGAAGCCAACTAAGTAAGTGCTCTGATTATCTGTTATCTTGATAGGACTAAGCAAAGCCTTACTTGAGAGGTGTAGGTCTCCTGGGACCCAGATTGAGGTCTCCTGGGTCCTTCCTCTGACGAGGGATGAGCCCATGGGCCCTTGAAGATGGGGAGACCCAATATTCAGTCTGCAGCATTTGGGGACCACCTCTGAACTGCCCAATTGCTCTGGGGCACTGAGGGGAGACAGGAGAGGCTGTGGGGGAAGAGAGTCAGAAGAAGAAACCCTCTTTCTCAGCCTAGGAGATGCAAAAGGTCAGTGACTCACATCAAGTCATTACACAGCATGGCTGATTAAGTAACAGTCATTTGACTTTGATTAAAATATTTGGAAGAGCTCAGCTGTGGCTGGAGGCAATTCTGACACCCCTGCCCCCCTTGCCCTGCACCTCCTCAGTGGATTTGAAAGACTTCACGTGGAAAGGGGGAAGAAATGGGGGAAGAGCAGCACAAAACTTTGCTCTTAGAGATTCTTGTGTGCTACACAGACTGATTTTAATGGGAAGTCCCACAGAATGAAATGTGCTCCCCTGAGAGCAGAATATTATATGAAAAAGATACTTTCTATTTATTTAGGTTTAAAGAAAAAAAAGAAAACAAATTCAGACGGAGCTGTTGTAACGATACTTTTCCTTCTATCAAGCACCAGAATTAGAAGCAATAAATAATAATGCACAAATAATTAAATAAAGAGACAGTGAATAAATCGACACAGCAAAAATTGCCCCTTCAGTTATCTCAGTCAAAACCATCCTGCACAATCGTGGAGCTCCAGCAGTTTTAGGTTACCGAAGACCAAGAATGTAAAATAATAAAAACTTGCACAATTTAAAAGAAAGCATAGGTAATAAAGCAAGTGCTTTATAATTTGAAATGATCTATTTGTTCCTTTAAATACCAATGGGCTTGCTCAATGAAGTGGGAATTTAACTGTATCCATTAAAAGATTAAAGACCATAAATAAAAAAGTACCAATTAATTGTGTTGCCTGTTTTCAAGAGGTTGGAGCTTAGTTTTTCACACTCTGGCAGTCTATCAAACTCAGCTCCATTACAGATGTCTTAGAGCTGAATTGATGACGATATTCAAAACTAAGGGCATTCTCTGCAGTAGTCCTACACTGATGAAGGAGCTGGAACGTATAGATGGCTTATGTGATTCTATCATTCTTACAGTGTGAATTACAAATGTTAGAAATGTCAGCTTAATGAGTCATGCAAGAGTCTTCAATGTTCTAAGTCACTGGATCCAATTAGTTTTTAAGTGTGCCTAAAATGAACAATGAAGACTGAGAAGAAGCAATCCAGTGGTCTCCCCATACTCACTGTTTTACTTCTATTTTATAAGTCGGACCTAATAATGCTTCCAAATAGCTATCCAAGTCAATTATTAACAATGATTGAAATTTCCGAGGAGCTGACAGGGTGTTCTCTTCAGCCTTTAAATCTGCAATGAAATCATTCCGACTTGCATGAACAAATGCAAAGAAATGGAGAACGTAGGTGTAAGTGAAAAAAATGGTAATTTTTTTCTTTTCTGTATCACTGTTACTAGTAAAACTAGTCACAGTGGTGACATGACAAACATATGCATTTTTTAAATATCTCCATGCTATTTGCTTCATTGTACTTGAAAACTACTTTGATTTTGTACTATACTTGGCATGACGTAACAGAGTGAATTTTTTTTCCAGTGAATTGTGTTTTTATTGAGCACTGTGGGCCAGTGTCATTGGCTGGGCTCACAACTATGAAGGGGAAGAGCCATCCATTGTTACAGGCAGGCTTTTCTTGAATTTTACATAAATAATTTTTACCATAACCCAGACATTTGGACCATTAAATTCTAGATTATGACTAGTGTGTACCTCGCTAACAAACATGTGTTTGCTCAGGCAAGCATCTCTAGTGGCTTTTCTCAGCTGTAGCTCATCTGAAGTTACTGATGTGGAAGCTCCCTTTCCACAATGTCAGGAGAACACCGGCAAGCAGAGTGTGAATGAAACTCCCACTTTCAATGGTCATTAAGGCATGTTACCTTTTGTGGCAGGCCTGTTCTCTAATTTGGGATACCGCTGATGCTGTTCCCCCCCTGCCAACATCCCTTCCTGCACCCTTTGGAGAAGGGTCCCCTGGATGGGTGTCATACCTTGTCTTCCCAGTGCGTGTGGATTTGCACCAAGAGAAGAGAACATGAATTGAGGGTGCTGAAGGGTGCACACATTTTGACCCACCTTGCAAACAACCAGTGATCTTTGCAAGCAGAGCTGGGCACAGCAGCTTTTCAGACTGATGCAGAAAGATGTCCCTGAGCCCACTGGTGAGAGGCTGTGGACGCCTTCCCCAGGGACTATCCTAACCGTCACTGAAGAAAAGCAGCAAACAGCCGAGTGGTGGCACCACTATAAACTGCTTCAGTTGTTCACCCAGTGAACATGAGCCCCTGAGACCAAGACGGCAAAGGAAAAAGGAGTTTGAGGAGAAGAAGACCAAGCAGCACGTTGGGGCTCCCTACATCTAAAGGCCCTACGCCTAGAAACATTTTTTGGAGCAAGGAAGAATGAAGCACTTGAGATCTTACGTCTGAATGAAAGACTCAGCTTGACTGAATGGACTTTCAGCAAAAGCCATCAGTGGCTTACCAGATTTCATTGACCTTGAGTAACGCTGCTGGTGCCAACACCCTATTATAGTATCACAGAGAAGTGTCTAGGGCTGATTTTAAACTCTTGTAAATATGGGGCATTTCAAGGCAAGGTTTCGGTTCGGATCTGCCTGTCCCAAGAAGAAACCCTTACTTTTTGTTGTGGTGCAGGCAGTTCTAGAGGTATAACCTGAAAACAAAAAGTGTCAAAACATTAATATAGAAAGAGACCAAAAAAAAAAAAAAAAAAAAAGCTATATGCTGCCAGAAAATGTCAAGAGAATTCTCTGCCTGGAATAAAAAACTTTGCCTCTGGGGTTGTGTTTTAAGAGGCAGGGGACAAAACTTCAGCTTTCCTGTAAGTTAAAGATTTAAAATAAGGAATGAATGAAATAAAGAGAACAGCATAAGTATACAAGTGAAACTGCAAAAAAATGCATGGCTTATTTATGCCACCTACTGGATTTTTCCTGAAATATCTTTTCAATCGGTTTAGTTATGATCATGTCTGTCACTCCAGCAAATACTTACGTTTGCATGGGAGGCTACTCACACAAGTAGACCAGCTGATATCAAGCCGATGACTCACATGAGTAAATTACATACGTGGACTAACATTAGCTCCAGGACTGGAGATGGGGGTAGCTGTGCACCTGTTTATCCTGCTAACTTGATGGCTGTAGGGCAGCCAAGATACCCAAAGCTGCAGGCAAGCACTAAAGTCTGGCACTGAGGAGCTTCCCAGCCCCTGTCAGTGCGTCAGGGGAACGTGCTGACATCGTTTCCCTTCTTTGCTTGACTCCCTCTGGCTGTCTTTGATATTTTGTTCTAAATGTCCAGAGTGTTTATGGACATGTTGATGTTTTCAAACAATGCGGACCGGCAGTGTGAATGCTTTATCTTCTACCCCTCATCACTCCTGCAGCTGAGGCTCTGTTGGGAATCCACAGCCAGCCCTGGTGATACGGTCTGTAGAATGACCTGGGAGAGTCAAGAAGATCTGCTGTGAACAAAGCGGGCAAAACCCTCTGGCTTAACCCACAGGCAGCAAAAAAGGTAAAGCTGAAGTATAACTATCAGCTACCTAGGAAAAAAGCAAAAATGTCATTTGATTCTTCTTATGGTTTTTTTTTCACCAGAAACATTAATTATAGCTATTTCCAAAGGTGCCGGCAAACTGCAGTAATGTTTAGTCACTGACATCATCACTGGATTCAAATCAGGGACACCCAGACTTACACTAAATGAATGACTATGATTTCCTGAAGACTTGCAGTGAGATTGCTCTGATTTGTGTTAGAACTGCTGCCAGTTTATAACCATCTCCTATTCCTTCATGACTCCAACAGATGTCAAATCCAGTAACGTGTTGTCATCCTCACCAAACACCCGTTAAAGAAATTTGAGACAAACATTACACATTAAAACCATACTCAAGTGCAACTTGAGCTAGCAAAACCAAAGCAATTCATAGTTAAAGGATCAGTTGTGTACTTGTATTCGTTGGGCATCGAAGTATTTTGGTGATATTAATCCAGAATACAAAATACTGGATACGAACTAACAACGTTAATATTTTGTTCCTCACCAATTGGTTCTGTAACAGTATGGATAACACAGATCTGTGCAGTTAGCCTGACAAGCAGGAGTAGAAAATACCAGTTACGTGAAAGACAGCTGAATTAATGTTCTTGGAACTGTTGCGTTTTTCGCATCTTGTGATTCATCTCTGAGCTCGGCTGTCCATGTAGTTCCTAGTGAAAAGTCATATATAAGCAGCTGGTGACTGCTATTATTTCTCCTTTGTCTGTCTTTGCCTGCTTTATGCACTGTGCTTCTCTTTTCTCTTTTTTCACTCCTTCCAGTTTTCCTCTTCTTCCTCCTCCTCCTGTAATTTCTGATGTGCTTTTTCTTCTTGCCTTTATTATTCTTTTGATTTAGCCTCCTTTCATCTCCTTTTTAATTTGCATTTTCAATTGACTTCAAGATGATTTTTGTTTGAGCACCTGAAAACATCCCTGCGACGTGCCCAACCACGCACAGAACTTCACAAACTGGAGTTTCACTGTCAAGACTCGCTCCTAGACAGCAGCTTCGGGGCCTGATCAATGCCCCTATGAGTTGAGAAGATCTCAACTGATTTTGTTCAGTGAGGAATTTCACATTTCAACATAGGAGGCTAAGCATGCCTGTCTGCATTGTTCACCTCCCTAAATATTAGTGATATACACCATTAGGTGTACAGGCAAATCGTATTTTTGTTCCACTAAACATTGTATTCGTCTATTCTTTTGCAGGAAAATGTGCAGTTATTAACATCAGAACGTCAATCCCAGCAAAGCGATGCAAGGGAAAAGTTTCAGTTTCTGCGAGTTGAATGCTTGTCGCACCCCGGCGCCAAGCCCACCCAGCTTCTGCTGGTGTCTCACTTGAGGACCATCTGACTGCTTCGAGACTGGGGCTTAACAGGAGTGTTTTAATGTGATCTCTCTGGAGGATGGATAGCGCCATATGTCTCTCCCATGTTGCACCATGAAGGAAAAAGTTCTTTAAATGTAATTTAATGAATGCTAATGGAAAGCATTGAGCAGCAAGGATCTGGGGCTTTCTTCAGGCTGGGATAGGCACTGATTGTTTCCGCAGGGAGGCTCCGTCTGAGCAGAATTAGCTGGGAGATAGCTGGTCTCGAAGAGAGAGAAGCTTTCCTTGGCTTCTTCTAGCAGAAATAAATTTCTACCTACTGTAACTTATTACCATCTGATATGCTGAGTCATGAAGCTGGGGTTATAGAAATCTTTATGCAATCTTTATAAATCAGCCTCACATAATCTCAGGCGCTTTCTGCTTCATCTCTGTTGAGTCACTCATTTGACAGTTGTCATTCATCTTAGATTGAGATGTAATTTAATAGTTTCATTTCAGCATGAAGATAGCGTCATCTGAAGTTGAGCCCGGAAAGATTTAAAGGTGTAACAGAGGAAATATTAATACTGTAAATAATATCTGTAGAGCTGCATGGGTCTATAAATCACATAGTGCCAAGTTGGAAGGGGAGCCTATGTAAAAAAGAAAAGAAAAAGCATCTTCTCCTGTCATCCTCTGCAGAGTATACCCGCTCTAGCCACCCACACCTGCTCCGGAGGTGCCGGTTACCGAGTTGTCACCGCAGTCTCACCGACTGTATTTGTTGGGATCACCTGCCCACACGGATACTGATCGAAGCGTGTTTATACCCTTTGAGAGATATGAGTGTAAGGTAACCTGCAAACAGGAGACGCAGGCCAACAAGGAGCCAGAAGCCTCTCGAAGGACAACAGCTGAGCTGCAGCCACTCGGCTGTTTTATTTGGGGGTCACACCTCCCCCTGGGCCAGGCCACGTTGGTCGCCTAACCAAACCCGGCCTACCCAACCCAGGGGAACACCGGGCTTAACAATGGCCTCTCTGGATGCCGGCTTGCCCC
>NW_009206699.1:0-251 GCF_000690835.1 Fulmarus glacialis | reverse complement strand
GGCTGCGGCTCCCCGAGCCTCCAGGATGCTCCCAGGCACAGCGCCTTTCCTTGCAATCCCGAGAGCTATGAAACGCATCCTTTTCAAGGGGAGCCGAGACTCCCTGGTGGTGCCTTCCCTTCTCGGGGGCACTTCCATAAAACCCCCAGCCGTTAGACGGCTGCGAGATCTTTGCCGTGAAACACAAAGCGCTCGGGGCCTCACCCGCAACTTTGCTGTGCATGCAACAACACCGCACGCATTTTCGGTGC
>NW_009206698.1:3369-3570 GCF_000690835.1 Fulmarus glacialis | reverse complement strand
ACCCGCCGGGGTGCCGGTCCCCGTGGGAATGGACCCCCCTGAGTGAGGGCTGCTCCCAAAGCCCCTCTGCTCCCCAGGCAGGACCTGGACCTCGGGGTGGGGGTGTGAGAGCAGCGGGATAGATGCACCCTAAGTCTGCAGCCTGGCCCCTCTCCGGCCAGCTCCCCGGCACCCCGCTCCAGGGTTATCTGCCAGCCCAGG
>NW_009206698.1:1829-2829 GCF_000690835.1 Fulmarus glacialis | reverse complement strand
AGCAGCTGCTCCGGGTGCTCCGGGGACACCGGGCCGGCCTGCGGGGAGGACGGGGCGTCAGGGCAGAGAAGGTGCCGGTGCACCACGGTGTGCTCTGGCAGGGCTTTCCCATCCCTCGCATCGCTTCTGCCTGTATAGGTACTATACATTGCACAGCAATCCTACGTGTCGTGGCTGTGCACCAGGCACCACCCGTGCTGTAGGGGTGGGCTCCCGCCCATCCCAGGGACCCAGCGGTGGCACCAAGCACCCGAGGGGCACCCCCCATCCCTGGGGGAGCTGTTCCCAGCACACGTCCCCAGCCCCAGCCCCCCCAGCTCTGAAATCCTCTCGCCCCACCAACGCCAGGTTTCCAAGCTGGCCCATGCCCAACAGCCAGAGTCCAGCTTTTGTTCCTTAGGCTACCAGGGCAAGCCAGAGACCCTTCGTTATGTGGGCAGCACCCACAGGGAAAGGGGGGAAGGAGGTACCCCCCGGAGAGCACAGCCCCCTGCGAGGGTCACCGTGTGGGACAGCCCCCCCGGGGGTCCCCTCACCTTGTAGGCAGCCTCCCGCATGAACTGCTTGGCCGGCTGCTTCCAGATGGCGGGCACGGTGATCACCCAGCGGATGGCATCTCTCTCCGGCAGGGATGGGCACTGGTCCTTCAGCTCCTGCCGGGCAAGAAGCAGCAGGTGACCCCCCCGGCTGGAGCACCGGGGCTCTCCGGGAAGGGTGAGGAAGCAACACGTGGGGAGGACGACATGCAGGACTTGTACTCCATTTGGGGAGGGAGAGGAGGGCTGTGTGATGGTGCGGGGAGACCCGGCTGGGGTGCCAGGGTGCCCTACCTGCACAGCGTGCTGCTTGAAGAAGCGGAGCGCGTGGGCAAACACCTCCAGCGCTTGCATTTTCTTCCCGTTGACAGCTTCCAGTTCAGTTTTCATGGTGAGGTCCTGCCAGAAAGAGCAACAGCAGCAAACGGATCATGCAGGGTGCTGGGACGTGGCCGGCGTCCCAT
>NW_009206698.1:694-1774 GCF_000690835.1 Fulmarus glacialis | reverse complement strand
GGCTCCGTCAGCGAGCCTCGGGCAGGGTGCTCGTCCCCCCCGTGCCAGAGAGACTGGCTGGGGCTGGGGCACGGGCACTCTGCAGCTGTGCCCACCTGCCCTGAAGCAGCTCGGATGGGGAGAACCAAAAATTCACCCCCTTCTAAAGCGTTAAAACGTTGCTATGTGTGAACTGTGTGTAAAGCAAACAGGGAGCTGGGTGCGCTCGGTCGGGTTGCTGGTGATCAGTGGTTTTGCTTGTAGCCCCTCTCCAGCCCTCCTGGATCTCTGGTCCCCCCGGTGAACCCCTCTCTTTGCTCTCTGCAAAGCGGGGTAAATCCCTGGGGCCAGCTCAGCTCACATCCAGCCCGTCCCCACGGGTCCCCTGGGGAGGTCGGGGTGGGAGCAGGGACTTACGCTGGTGCTGTGAATCTTCATCTTAAACTTCTCGAAGTAGAGCCAGTCGCGGGCTTCCTCGGGGTCCAGGTCGTGGTAGTAGTCCCTGGCAGTGTAGCCGAAGCTGTGGAAGACGCCCTCCGGCGTCAGCAGGAGGCTGGTGGGGGTCTTCTGGTTGGCCACCCCCGGGTCCCCTCCTTCCCATTTCCTGCAAAGAGGAGCCGGCAGCAGCCCATGAACCTCCGGGGCAGAGAACGGGTCCTGCCCCATTTCATTTATTTGTACGGGCACGACCTCAAGCACCTTAAAAAGGGACAAAGAAGGGACCTGGGACGGCCATGCACGAAGAGTGCTTTACTCCCCGTGCAACCCCTGCAGGGCTCTTCTGCACCCACGCAGGTCGTTACAGCAGAGTGCTAACGAAGAGGTGCCCTCACCCCACCCTCCCGCTCAGCGCGAGACCCTTCCATGGGCTCCTTCCACGCGCCGCTGCCAAGCAGCATCCCTCACCCGTGATGGGGTGGATGTTGGTTGCCCAGCCCGGCTCCGTCCCGCCCTCCCAGCGAGCCAAATTCCAACTGCTTTGGGCAAAAAAGTCCTTTAACAGCCCTGGGAGCAGCTCGCGGGCCCCCGGCCGCTCCTCAACTCATCATGTGGATAGCCTCGGGGGCGCCGGAGAAGCTGCAGGCGCAGGCCGCGGGGGGG
>NW_009206698.1:340-657 GCF_000690835.1 Fulmarus glacialis | reverse complement strand
CGGTTTGCTGGGAGCGAGCCTCGCTCCTCTGAAACGCAAGGGCAGCCGTTAGGGACGGGCTCTGTCCTGGGGGCGAGCATCGAAGCAGGGCTGGCTGCTTCAGGAAAAGGGGTAAAACAACAAAAACAAAACCGTGAAGGGGTTAATTTTTCCTGGATCAGGGGACGCAGTGATGTCCCGGTTCCTCTGCAGTGATGCTGACAACACGGGGCAATTCCTCCTCCTACACAGCTCCAAATCACCGAGAAGAGGGACCGGGGCTCTGGGGGGTCCCTGCAGCAGTTCCCAAGGGACAAGGGGGTTTGGGCAGCCCCGCA
>NW_009206698.1:0-251 GCF_000690835.1 Fulmarus glacialis | reverse complement strand
CAGCTGCCTGGGGCGGTGGTGGGGGTCCCTGTTTCTTCCAGGGTTGGGCTGGTGAGCCCTCCACACTTGAACCCTGGCAAATTTTAGCTGAGATTCCCCAAAACCTTCCCTGTTCCCGATCTCGATCCAAGGGACCTCATCCCAGGTGCCCCCACGGGTCACCCAACCGAAAACCTTCCCGGCCCAGGTGCTTCAGGGGGTTCCCACTGCTGCCTCCTACAGCTGATGCTTTTGGGCCCCCCTCCCTCGCC
>NW_009206697.1:4028-4507 GCF_000690835.1 Fulmarus glacialis | reverse complement strand
CGGGGACGGGCCATCGGCCCCGCAGCAGAGCGGGGCACCCCGTAGCACTGGGCATGCGCCGGCCACTTTGAATTCATCGCTTTGCAACAACAGTTGGCCACCAGGTTTTTTCCAGGGCGGCCATGCAGGGAGCATGTTTGCAGCTCAGTTTACAGGTGTGGGTGCTGGTGGAGGGAGAGCGAACTTGCAGCTGATTTCTCCAGGTGTAACAGAGCAAACGCTAACAGGAGCGGGGCACCCCGTAGCACTGGGCATGCGCCGGCCACTTTGAATTCATCGCTTTGCAACAACAGTTGGCCACCAGGTTTTTTCCAGGGCGGCCATGCAGGGAGCATGTTTGCAGCTCAGTTTACAGGTGTGGGTGCTGGTGGAGGGAGAGCGAACTTGCAGCTGATTTCTCCAGGTGTAACAGAGCAAACGCTAACAGGAGCAGAGGTGCTAGCAAAAAGTGGCGGGGGTTTCCCTCTGAGTATTTGCGG
>NW_009206697.1:0-2390 GCF_000690835.1 Fulmarus glacialis | reverse complement strand
CGAGGGACGGACCCGGGGGAGGAGGGGGCGGGCCCCGCCGAGGGCACCCTGCATGGGACAGAGGGTGCCAGCACTGGCTCGCGCTCGCCCCTTGCATGCGTCGGGCTGCTCGGGTGCAGGCGTTGGAGGAGGGCATCCCGGGCTTGGCCGGAGGGAGACGCCGGGAAGCCGGCTTTCCCGAGCGCGTGGTGGTGGGACCCCGGGGTGGGGAGGGCGCTCCCGACGTTTCCGACACCGTCTCTTTTCC
Organism: Fulmarus glacialis; assembly: GCF_000690835.1. NCBI lineage: Eukaryota > Metazoa > Chordata > Aves > Procellariiformes > Procellariidae > Fulmarus > Fulmarus glacialis. Next base: position 2,143 of record NW_009206697.1, on the reverse strand, counting down.
TGACACGGGTTTATCTGGGGTTTCTCATTCGCTTCTCCTTCAAGGCAGACCTCAGCTCAGGACAGCGTTTCCCATTTCCAGAGCAAGGACAGTTGCAGCCGTAGGCGCAGCAGGTTTTCTCCTCTCACGGTGTTAAATCGCCAGTATCTCCAAATTTCCGCTGTGCTGCCGGGGGTGGAAGCCGGCGGCTTTCCTGGCTCCCGGTTATCCGGGCAGAGCCTGCGCAGACCGAGCCCTTCTGCCTCCAGAGAGAGGTGTCTCAGCTGAGCCAGGTGGCTTTTGTGCGCTTTCCTCTCCAAATTACACATAACAGCCAAAAATGGAGGAAAAAAGTCTAAAGAAAATAGGGGTGAAGAGCAAGATTGCTATCCACAGCCTGCCTCACCGGGTTTTCCTGGGAAGATGTCTTGTCTGAACGACAGCTGACCTCAAGAAGCATAAATCCCTCTCATTAGGAATCAGCTGGACGTACTAAACATCACCTTATTTTTTATAGAGAAAGTTATAGGCCAGGCAGAACTTTGCTATCAGTCAGCAAAAAGGTGATGTGTTTGAAGCGACGCACAGGTTTTCGTGTGTCGAATGGCCACTGACAAATGGCACCTGCGCCAAGCCTGCCTCCAAAAGCCTTTCCGCTCCGTCTCGTGGTAGAAAACGAGAACTCGCTGCTCAAATCCACAGGCTGGTGTTTTTCTGAGGCCAAACACTCAAAATGGTTGGGAAGTGCATTGAAGCTTTTTTTAATCCTTTTTTTTTAACGTCACCTGCAGTGTCTCCTGAAGGCGTGTTCGAGTCGGGCTCCGCACCAGACTGCTGGCTTCAAAGCAGAGCTCCCAATTTTTTTCCCCTGGGAAGCGTTTAGGGAGCAGAGCTGTCACCCACCCCCCCAGGCCACTCTCTGCCCCGTACATTAAAAAAAGAGAAAAGTAGCATATTTTGAATGTCCTGCAGCAGTGTTGCACCCTCTGGGAGCACAGCTAGAGCCTTTTACTGGGCTGGGAAGACGTTTGGTTTTATGGAACCGAGCAGCAGCCAAGGAGATGTTCATGTGGTCAACACGGACCCCACAGCCACTGAGTTAGCATCCTTTCCAGCTCTCCTGCGCTCCGCTCCCAAACTTCATCATCTGTTGCAGGAATTTGAAAATCTCTCCAACCCGACTCAAAAAACCAGACCGAACCAAACTGAACTGATTTTTAGTTTGCTTAAAAATGTTTTAAAACTGCCGGTTCCTGCTTTGTAGCCAGACTTTGGAGGCGAGGAGGTCTGGGGAGGGACGGAAAATGCCTGTGCAGCCTGGATGTAACACACAGTCACCTCTCCTCCCTGCGGGGTTACGGCACGGTCTCAGGACCCACCGTTCAAACCCTCTTCTTCTGTTTTAACAACCGTCACCTGGCTTAAAAAATTATGCTTTGGCTTAAAAATTATGCTTGAACTTAAAAATGCAAACAATACTACTACTTCTAAATTTATCTGGTTAATGAAGTCACTACATAAATTTAGCACATTATTTTTTTGTTATTAATTGCTAACAGTGAAAAGGGCTAAACTCAGAATAACTCTCTGTTTCAAAGACCTAATTGCCAAGGAGCTAGCCTTAATATTAACTAGGATAATTATTATGCAAAGCATACCCACCCAGAATGTTTGCATAGCTATCACAAGCGCTTTCATAAATGATGCTTTAATTAGTCTTAATTAGAATTTGTTTAAGTCAGCAGGGAATGCAGAGCCCGTGAAATGATGTATGTAATAAGCATCAGGCTCACTTTTTACTTGGGGAATAGAGCTGACAAAATCACATCACGTTAAATTGATTCAGTCAGAATTAAAATTCTTATGGTATTAATTAAATGGGGGATCTCATTAGCAGGCTGCAGGGTGACAGAGTGACTCTTTGGCGACCAGATGTGAAGAAGCAGCACCGAACAAGAGCACCGTTAGACCAAAAAGTCGTCCTGTCTGAGGCGCCGGAGCAGCGGCGCGGGGCTTGATGCAAAGCGGTGCAACCCCGGCAGTAAGATTCCAGCTAATTTGGCTCCTTTCAGCCAACGCAGCTCCATAACAAGGGTTGTTGGGGTTTTGGAGGGTGGCGGCGGCCGCGGGAGCCCGTCCTGCCGGCAGGGCCCCCAGGCACCCT
>NW_009206696.1:0-350 GCF_000690835.1 Fulmarus glacialis | reverse complement strand
AGGGATTTGGACGGGAGAGGGGAGGAACGGAGACGTGGCAGAGCGCCCAAGGCAGCTACAAAGGGAAGGGCTCTTCCCCAGGGGTCATCTGGATTCGCTTTCGGGATAGGGCTGGGGTATAAATCCCGTCTCCCTGGGATCTTCGGAGGCCCTCGGGATCCTTTGGGAGAGAGGGAAGCTGGGGGACCCGGCCAGCCGCGCTCCGGCTCGGCACAACGTGGGAGCGAGAGTTCAGACTGCTTTAATTCATCGATTTTTGGAGACGCTTCCAGCCAACCACCCAGCCTGGGCACCCACACGGTGCGGCACGGCCCGGCACGGCACGGCATGGCACGGCATGGCATGGCAGG
>NW_009206695.1:0-13720 GCF_000690835.1 Fulmarus glacialis | reverse complement strand
CGCGGCGGGGGTGCTGGGCCCTTGCGTGGCGCGCGCTTCTCGCCGTGGGAGCGGAGGGTGACAAAAAGGCGGGGTTTCCCTCAGGCCTTATTCCTGTGCCTGCCCGGGTTTTCTCCTTCCAGAGCAGTGTTTCTGAGGCAGAGCCTTATTGCTGAGCCTAATGGGGTTTCTCCTTCCAGAGCATTCCTGTTAAGATTGTTTCCATAAAGACATGACCACACAGGTAAATGAAAACATAGCGTTAATTAAAATAATCGCTAGCTTGATTTTTTTTTAGGCTGCTCATACGTAATATTAATTCTTTTTTCTTTCTAGTACGGTATCCTCTTCAAGCAAGAGCAAGGTGAGAAAACACTAACATGTATTAAATAATACTGGTCTTCTTGGATGATGTAAAATTGATAACGGCAGATATACTTGTGAGATGATATGCATTATGTTTATATTAAGTATAAATCTGAATAACTCAAAAATAGCTATGCTGTTTTTTCAACAGTGACCTTGGTGAACAGAATACATCATGTATTTTGAAACAAGGAAAACAGTGACAAGGCTCTCAGAGCACCAATAGACCTGAAGAGTGAAGGGTCTGTTGCCAACATTACAATCAGCAATTTTAGCATTACCAAAACTGGTAGTTGTATTCCATCATAAGAAAACACTTAATTTTTAATTTCTATGCTTATATTCTCTTTTAGCTCACGATGATGCCATTTGGTCAGTTGCCTGGGGAAAAAATAAAAAAGATGGTTCTGAAACAGTGATCTCTGGTTCTTTGGATGATCTAGTGAAGGTCTGGAAGTGGTGAGTGAAGTGCTCCATATTAACCAGTTTTAAGCCTTGGAAGTAGTCAGTATGGAGACAGAGCAGTCTTGAATTTCCATAATCTGCAGGGATGTTAGGTGTTACATCGGGGAAGGGGTAGCTTGGCACAGAGAACTGTTCTCTTGAGCAAGCTTATCTTCATCGGTGCGTGCTTTCTCTTAGAGTGGTAGCATTCTAATGTGTTTTAATTTTTGAAGAATGTGAACCCTTTTGAAAATGCACGTCGAATTTTACATGTTACCTCCCAGAGAATAGTACAACTTGATGTATCTCTAAACCAAAGAATCAGAAATGCAACTTCTTATGAGACAATGCATTGGGAGCATGTGTACTGTGAAAGGAATAATGGGAATAGAGTAAAAGAGGAAATTCCTTTTTGTTAAAAAAAAAATCCTCATAATCCTCATACAAGTGACACTGAAGTGTGCTTTTGCAAAGAAATTGTTCTGTCTCTTAGCCAAAGCAGTATTATGTGCTTCACTTTAATGACATGAGTAGCTCTGTTGTGGTGATTGTAAAAATGTTGGTCATTGCGTTTCATGCTACGCTGACAGATTAACAGTCTGCTGCGTAAGTACCCATCTACTGATGTGTAATGGACATTTCAATGGGACTACTTACAGACTTCAGATGAAGTACATGCTTTGTAGAAATACGGTAAACGATTGATTTGTCGGTTCTTTCCCTTAAGAGCAATTTGTGCGTAGCTATCTTCACATTTCATGGGTGAAGCTGGATTCCCCTTTTATTGAACAAAATGGAGAAATGTGGGTTGTCTTGTTTGTTTGTTTGTTTTGTCTGAGGTTGGAAATCGCTTAAATACTCCCAGCTATTCATAACTAGGCTTTTCTTTCCCTTGAACAAAAGGAATGATGAAAAATTGGATCTACAGTGGACTTTGGAGGGTCACCAGCTGGGCGTGGTATCTGTGGATATCAGCCACACAGGCTCCGTTGCAGCATCCAGCTCACTAGATGCCCATATTCGCCTTTGGGATTTAGAAACTGGCAAACAGATCAAGTCAATAGATGCTGGTCCTGGTAAGATATCAGTGTTAAGCTGTCTCTGCATAAGAAGTGGACTTACTCTAGATAGTGAATACTGTACAGTGTGTAAGTAGGGTGTATGAGGTGACTAGGGTTTTTTTTTTTTAATCTTTGTTTGCAAAAATCGTAGTGATTTTATGAGCTCAACATAAAGTAGTACCAGACAATTTTACATTTATTTTTTCACACTACTTATGCTTTCTCAGATACATTTAGATATGCTTTTTCCTAGATGCATACAGCAGAATGGAAACCAGCTTGCTTTTACAGATGTATTGATAAAAGGATATTTTAAAAAATAATTCAAATGCTTATTCAAATTGATTTACAAAGAAAGTCTGAACTTTCTTCGTAAGCACTGCACTGCACTGCACTGAATTTGAGACGTATATGTGATGCTTATTTATGCAGTACATCCAATCCTGAGTGAGCAAGTCAAAACACAGTAAAGCTGAAGTCTGGATCAATGTTACCTCCTCCAAGTTGGAATTCAGGGCTTAAGATCTTACTCTAAATATTTGATTGGTCCACTGGCAATCCCTAATTTAGGAACAATCTTGCAGTGGTTTAGGTAATTAATATTAAGCTTATAGAAAAAAACCGTGAATTACATTGTGCCAGATAAATACATTGTACTGCTATAAAAAGGTATGTTTTTTTAAATTCCGTTGCAAGGAATGTTGATCTGTGTTACATTTGTATATCTGTGTTTCTCCTGCATCTTCTGTGGTTTGCTAGATACTGGTGTTGCTTTCTCTTACTGGTTTAATATCTTTTGGTACCAGGAGAAAAGTAAGAATTTAGATTTAACGCATGCAGTCTTAAATTCTAAATTTATTGTTACAGGAGGGTCTAATAAGCTCAAGGTCTTACTACAAAATGTAGTATTTTACTAAATGGAAATAAATGCTCCATTAATTACATAGAAGGAAGTTAACTTTCATGAGCTTGTACACTCTTCTTAAGAGTATGTAGTAGAGTTTAGAGTATTAAGAGTAGTTAGGGGGTTAAATATTTAAACAGGTGCATACAGAACTTTGTTGAATAAGAACTAGAAACAGTATTCAGCTGATTTTTTCTTTTTATACAGTTGATGCTTGGTCCCTGGCTTTTTCACCTGATTCCCAGTACCTTGCAACAGGAAGTCATGTGGGAAAAGTAAATATTTTTGGTGTTGAAACTGGAAAGAAAGAATATTCTCTGGACACCAGAGGAAAGTTCATCCTTAGCATTGCATATGTAAGAAGCACAATTGATAATTTCTTATGTGAAATTGCTATTGATGTAATATGTTTTAAATCAGGTATTTTTGTTTCCATCTATCTCTACATGATACTAAATGACGGCCATACTTGGATAGTTCCAACTATAAAGTGCGTGACATTCCATCCCTGCATATATGGAAAATATACTTTGATTTTTCTTATACACATATTGTGAATAAGTCAGCTGAAGTCTTCAGGATTTTTGGAGCCCAGATTTCTTGCATAGATCGTATTTGTGAAAAGCTGCCAAAAGAATGTCAGGGAGGTACATAGCATAAATGCAGACAGTTGTTAAATGCATACTTTTTGTGTTTTATTACAGAGTCCAGATGGAAAATACTTAGCCAGTGGAGCGATAGATGGCATTATCAATATTTTTGATATTGCAACTGGAAAACTTCTGCATACGCTAGAAGGTAATGGTTTGTGTATTTGCAATACCCAAGTTCTGGCTTCGTTCCTCAACAAAATTAAAGGATATAATGCAAGTCAGAGTAAGATACAACAGCCATGGCATAAATGAATTGATGTTTCTGTCCATTGGACAGTATTTATTTAGTGTCCTGTAACTTAAACCGCTTAAAATATTAGAGGCAAACTGTAAACTCAGGCTTGCATCATAAATGCCTATCTCAAAAGATATAGTCAGTAATGCTTAACTAAGTTCTTAAATTGCAGTTCCTTCTTGTATTGCAGTGCAGCACAAGGGAGTGAAGCTAAGCCAAATGTGTGCTGCCATGTGTATGGTTTTTCTTTTTGCTATGGTATCAGTTTTATAGTAATTTATTCCTGTTTTAAAAAATAACCAAACATTTTATGTTGTGGAAGATGTGCATTTTTCTAACAGATTAACAGGCTTTTAATGTTCATGCTGTTTCTGTCGAGTTGTATAGTTAATTAAAAAACCCAACCCCTTAAACAATATGAAATCATATTAGAAAATATGACATAATTTTTAATAAAGGTCCACAGCTGAAAAAAAAGATACTTTTTTGTTGCAGTGGACGTGCCTTAACATTCAAAGTTTGGAGTTACTGTCAGTTTCCATTTTATGTTGTGCAAAGAAGCCTGTAGAGGCATAGAGAGAAAGACTCTTCAGAGGTTGCTTTCTTTTAACAGGGAATGCTGTTCTTGTGTAGCTTCTTAAGCACTGTCATTAGTAAGAGGAATAGCTACTTTCTAAGCCATATATAACTTTGAATTTTAGGTCATGCGATGCCTATTCGTTCACTGACATTTTCTCCAGATTCGCAGTTACTTGTAACTGCTTCAGATGACGGCTATATCAAAATCTACGATGTGTAAGTTGTTATTTTGCAAGACATGCAAAACAGCTATTCAGAGAGGCTGTAAAAAATATATCAAACCCTCTGCTTTCTATAATTCCCTTCAGCTTCTGTAATTCCCTTCAGCTTTTGGTGACTTCTTTATGTAATAAATAATCTTAAATAATAAAATACTACACCCTTAGGTAGTTTTTAAAAAGTGCGTAGGTGGATGACAGCCTTAACTTGAAAACAAATTACTTTCCTCATATTTGAAAGGAATACAGGCTAATTGTTTGAGGCAACAGGCTAATTGTTTTCTGTGTCTGTCCTGTGCGTTTGAGTTTCCCCATCTTAAACATCTCTTCTGTACCCAAGAAATTCTATTTATGACCTATTCCTGTTGCATTGTGCAAAAACTTGGAAGACCGTGGGGAGGAAGAAGCGCTGCTTCAGTGATCTTCACTCCCCTAAACCTGCATTACTTTGCCTTCTTCGTGGTGTTTTGTCCACCAATGTATCTTCTTAGTGATTTATTTTTATGTTAACCATTTGAAATGGAAAAACAGAATCTGTTGTAACATCAGTTCAGCTTGGATGAACAAATGTCCAGAAGTCACCTTCCATGACCTTGCATTGCACCATTCCTGACTGCACTAGCTAGAGTATATTCCTGTTGCTTTTTCCCTGGAATTCACAAACCAAACGTCAAAATTTGTTCTTTCCACAGGCAACATGCAAACTTGGCTGGCACATTAAGTGGTCACGGATCCTGGGTATTAAATGTAGCGTTTTGTCCTGATGATACCCATTTTGTTTCCAGGTAGTGAGGATTTTTAATTTGTTTATGCTTACTGAAAAAAAAAAAATTTATATCTGTAAAGGGAGGTGGATCATAAAAAGTAAATGTGTACAAATTGCAATGGAGTCTATAATGGAATAACATACATTACAATTAAAGACTCAAGAGCCAACCTGTGATGTGATACCAGTTATACTGAATAATATTTTATTTTATACTGTAAATCATCCCACTGCAGTGTAGTTCCCTACAAATGAAGAACATCTAAACCTAAGAGAAGAACAACTTGATTCTAAATAGCTGAAAAATTGCTGTTGAATTAAAAAGTACAACCTAATGTAGTAGTATATTAATCTAGATGAACTTCAGTGTAAACTCTTAAAACAGCTCAGGCAGTTGGGGGACCAAGTATATGTAACAGGAGTTTCTTTATCCGAAGAACTTGCTTCAAAGAATTTTCTGGCTAAAATGGGAGTCTTCATTTTCATGTTGGATTTTAAAGGTAACTGGAGCCTGGCGGAAGATGCACTCCTTTGCTACTTCATCCCTGTATTCGATAGGTGAAATAGGGTTTCTTATGTCTACCGTATGAGATCTTTTAACCTTTGCACTAAATGATAGTTTATCTATTAATTTAAACATTGATCAATATTATTTTTCTTTCAGTTCATCTGATAAAAGTGTAAAAGTTTGGGATGCTGGAACGAGAACCTGTGTTCACACTTTCTTTGACCACCAAGATCAGGTATGTCTACTGTTGCTTTATCTAGGTCACTGTTCACAGGAGAACTTGAGTTGTGTACATTTGTGCTTCAACTTGGTGCTATAGCTTCGGGGTGGGACTTTAGTTTGCTGTAATGAAATCTTAAAAGTTGTTCATGTTTATTTGGCACTTAATATTGAACCAATACTCCAAGTGTGTAGGCTGATCTCTTCCAAGTAATTACATTTTTCAGGTCCAAATAAGGGCAATCCTGAGTGGCCAAAAGGATTCTTACCAGACTGTGTTTTTTGTCTACGGTCTTACTTATTTCTATCACTTACACAGTGTGTGCATGTGTAAGGGTGGAAAATACTTATTTAAAAGGATGGAATTATCTAAAAAGATGCTTGAAAGCACCCTTGAAGCTTGGGACTTTTTCCTCCTCAAATGTCTGTAATTTTATTTTTTTTTCCCTTCCCTCAGTGATAGCTACCCGTGAGGGAAGGGGAAGTTAGGTATCTATGAAGTTAATCTTTCAAAATGTTAGGTGCTAAATAGAATAATGCTATTTTTTTAATGTATCATAGAGGAAGACTTAACAAAGTCTTTCAGATTTTATTTGGCCTCTTTCTTTCATAGTACTTTTTAGCTGGTAACCTTCTTTTCAGTTATCTACAGCTGTGGGGGTTTTAGTATTGAAGTACCAAGCAGAATTGGATTTCCAGTGTTGTTTTAGCTGTTGTCTATAATCTCCTAAGTTTGTGGAAGGCAGAGATGTATCAGCTCTTGGGAAGGCTGGTTTTTAGGTATTAATGCAAAATGGTGTACGAGATTCCCCCAAACATGCTGCTGTTAGTATACCCATTCTGCATCCCATGTTAATATGCTGGGTAGCCTTCAGTCTTCCTGATGTCATCCTGATGATGGAGATGCGGGTCACTTAAGAGTTTGTGTAACTGCTCTGAAAGTCAGAGGACTGACCTGAATTTTTCCAAGTTTTGCACCGATAAGTAAATGGCTCTTTTAATTAGCCCAAGGATAAACGGGATCATTCTTCAGTCTGTCATGTGTCAGTCAGCATGAAAAATACTTCCTCTCTTGCTTTCCCGAAAGCACTGTAAAATATTCTTTTCAGAAAGGAAGACAGGATGGGTAGGAGTGAAAATGTTAGGTTTGATTTATGCAAACTGGGGCAAGTACTTTTCAGCCTTTTTCAAGTATCTTTAGATTGTGTAAGCCATTGTCAGAGTGGAATGTAAGGACTTGTCAGCCTACTAGATGGCAGTGTCCTTCTCTGGCTCATCAACCTCATCTGCTGTTAAAGCAGAAGCCGTAATTGGACTAGCTCTCATAACATGGTGTTAAATAATCCTCCCTCTTCTGCTTGTTGTAGTCAATAAATGACTGCTATGAAGACATTTTGTTATAAATGACTGCTATGAAGACATTTTGTCGTAGTCTCCTGTTGATAACCTTGTGTATGTCCTATTTGCAGGTTTGGGGAGTGAAATACAATGGAAGTGGGTCCAAAATTGTATCTGTTGGAGATGACCAAGAAATTCATATTTATGACTGTCCAGTTTAAATGTCTTGACTCAGACCCTTTGATTAACTTGTGGCAGTTTTTAGGAATACAACTGTCCTTCTATGTAATTTTTTAGTATGATAAAAGCATTTTAGTAATGCTGATCTGCAAAATCAGCTATGTTTATATATAATTTTGATTTTGTTTAGCATGAGAAAGCTTTACTTTTTTAAAAATAAAAGCTACAGATGCAAGTAACTTGTGTCTAATCCTTGGAAAAATGTATTTTTAGAAATATGTAGTCATGGGTGAAGTAACTGCTCAGTTGATCTCCCCTACCTTTATACATAAATAGACTAGAGCTGGAAAGTCTCACAGCAGCTTATTTTAGCAAAAGGAAAAGTGACTGAGGCTACGTGTTGTATGCACGGGAGATGATAGCCTGCCCTCATCTTGATGTCCTGATGAGTGCAATAGGGTCACTTAAGTTGAACACCTGTTCCAGCAATTGTATGATGACATGTAGCTCATTCATCATGGTTTAATTTCACTAGAGGGTGCTACTAGTTGTTTCCAAACTCTATACAAACTCTACTGGAAAACAGATAAAAGTAAAAAGCTTTAATGTGATCATTCTACTGTGGAATCTTGTCATGTTATAAAACAACAGCAATATACCCAAAACCCATGTGGTTTTGGTTTATTCATCTTAGTTGAAGTAACAACCCTTTCTAGGGAAGGCTGAAATATAGAGCTTGAGCTTCTGAAAGATCAAAATTTTATTTGGAACTAGTTGCCTGTATGTAAATTAGAAGTACGTGGGCTACACTTTGTATACATTAGAAGGATACGTTATAACCTCAAGTTACACTTACATAGAGCTAAACAGCTGAAGAAATGCTACTCTAATACAACAAAAGAACACAGGGAAAAATGCTGTTATGCAAGGAGTGGGGCATGCACAAAATGCTTTTGAAATACAAAAATGAGACAGGTACTAGTGTTGCAGCTAACACAAAGTTGAACATGGAGAACAAGCTAGACTAGGTGATAGGAGTCTGAGCTTAGAGAAACTTAAATAAAGGGGGTTCTAGAGGGGCTTAGGAAGTACAAGAGAAGCATGATAAAATGTGAAGAGTTCTATTTATTAGAAGTTATCTTCTGCTATGTTTTATTCTATGAAATTAATTTTCCAGTATGAAAGTATTTACATAAGACACTCCACTTAGCCTCTATCAATATTGCCAAAGTCTTATATAAATAGCATAGGTGAAATAAATTGAGAACCTTCACAGCAAAGGAAAATGTATACCAACTTGGTTCTCAGCTGTGTGACATTTGCTTTATATATAAAGACTACAAGAACACAATATAAATTAGTTACAAAAAGGTGATACTGACAGCGCAGCAACTCAATTTGCTGAACACAAAAACCACAAGCAGTGGCTATTACAGCCATGCAGTTTTCATTGTGAAAATTTACATTTTAGATGACATCCGTTCCACCTTGCTTTAAGATGTCTGACATTGTACTCCTGTTCTTGGACCCTCCTCATCTTCTTCATATACTTCTCCCCCACTGTTACGGTAGGTTTGCTCACTTGGATCAAAATCTTCAAGGTCTACCTGATCCATCTCGTCTGTAACCATAACATCTTCTCGTGGAGGAAGCAAAGCCTCCAGCAGACACAGTTTCTCCCTTGGGAGCCAGTAGTGCTCTGGGAACTGGACCTACAATTAAGGTTTTTTTAATGAATAGTTACTCCTGATGCCAACACAGATATCTTTGCTACAGAAAAGCAGTCAACTTACCAAAAATTGTATAATTAAGCTGCCTTTATCCATTGGAGATTTGTAGATAGGCATCCCTTCGTTGTAGATACACTTTAGGTCACCATGTTTTATCACTTCACCTACACAGAGGTAAGGAGCTGGAAGTAAGCTTACGTAACAGACACTTCGTAACCATGAAAAGCAGGGTTATACACAAGCAGTGTTCCCACAGCACCTGAGGGAGACTCCCAAGCAACTCAGAAAAGGCTGCAGACTGAAAAGTGCTCAAACCAAGCTATAAAGAAGTAAGGCCATTTAGGCTACTTCCTCTACTGTAAGACAATCAGCTTCTCTTAGCACAGCCTTCAGGCTCAATGAACAGATAATCTAGTGGAGTTTAAGTTTCTGGCCTCTTGAATATTCTCCTGGCTATCCACCGACTGAGGCTGAAGTTATATTAAGAAGCATCTGACAGCTTTAGCTTAATTCTGCATGTCATGTTTTAAGAGTGACAAGAATGACAAAGAACCAACTAAATTAAATGACTGCAAGTGTAGTTTGAATCTGTTGCATCAACTGGTTAAAAAAACCCAAAACACACCCCACCCCCTAAAAAAAACCCCAGTCCAGGCACAATTAAACAGGCAAGCAGTTTATATAGCATCAGAACTCTTAAGACCTACCTGGCCTAGATGCTATGACAAGAACTCTGTTATCCAGAGTTTCAATGGTCTTTCTGAAACCACATAAAGCCTCTGAGAGTTGAATTCTCATTTTTGTGATTAAGTCATGCCCTCGCCTCTGAAAGACACTGTGATCCTTTTGATCAAGCACAATTATAACATCACCAGGCTCCAGATCAGGCTCCTGGTCACCTTCTCCATGGAATACTATCTTCTGACCATCTTTCATACCTGGAGAAAAGAAACCCATTTATCTCTGCAGAACTGTAGACTATGATTAGGGACACAGAACAAATACACAGTTCTTACCTTTATCAACATGAACTTCTATGATCTTTTTCTCTCTTACAACCTTACAGCCATTGCAGTTGTCACACCTGTCCTTTGGATTTATTCTTTCACCTTGGCCTTTGCATTCTGGACACACAGTTTGGATTTGTTGTACCTGAACCAGAACTTGCATTCCTCTTCCTTTACACACAGGGCACTTTTCTACTGCCCCTCTCTTTCCGCCATAACCTTTGACAAAAGAGTTAAATTTGATCTCAGTCTATCTCGGTCTCAAAAAAAAGGTACTCTACAGTGGTCAGGCTGGAACTCATTGACTTCAAGAGCACCTTTAGGGCAACTTAGAGTAGTTCAGTAATGCATTTCCAATGTAATTGGAATTTAGTTTCCATCATGAAACATGCCCCACAAGTTGGAAGTTTTTACAAACAAAAGAAGGTCAGGTTTTCTATGCACAGCTTATTTTATTAGCCTCTTCCCCACTGCCCATCTTGGTTTTCAAGGAACTATTGGCACACTGACTTTGAGACCTAGACATTCCATTAATACTTTGGAAAGAATCTGCTTGCTAAATATTTAATAGAGTACTAAGATACAAGACCTCATTAAAATTTACCTCAAAGACGACCAGTCATTATGGATACTTAATAGCTGTAAAATGAGTTGCGTAATACAAGCTAGACTTCTACCCACAGCAATTAAAAAAAAAGTTTAACGAAACAGCCATTTATTAAAGTTCTGGATTAAGATACTTTTAATTTAGGTACCCTTAACTATAATATGCAGTGAGTTTAAGTCTGCCATTAGAACAATAACTTTATGCCACTATGCTGAAGAGAGCCTTATTCTTGGATAAGCATAAATAACAACTAAATACCCTGGCAGACTTTGGAGGGGTGGGCAAAAAACAAGAGAGAAAAATAAAAACAACACACACACACACACAGAGAGTTTATTCCCAGCGCCCCACAATGTTCTAGGAAAAAAAAAAACCTTAGAGTAAGAGGGGCTCAAAACCACTATTTTTTTTTTTTACCTTCACACTTGCCACAAATAACATTCTTTTGCAGTGCCAGTTTCCTTGTAATACCATTATATAAGTCTTCAAGAGATACACCTAACTGGTGCACAACATTTTTGCCTTTAAAAAAAAAAGAAAAGAGAAAGATTAATTCTGGTTCAGCTGTTGTTAAGGACAAATGTTTATTTAAAGGCTTCTATACTTGTTCATACATGCACAGTCTCACTGAAGAAATGTGAAAAACTTTGAACACAGCTCAGCCCCCTTAAAAGCATGTGCAGTTCCATCAGCTTCCACTGAGCTGCACCCTCTTATGTCAGAACATAAAGTTTAGCTGTAATTAAGCAAAGCATCATTAAAGCCACCCTATCCCTGCTCCTACCCCTAATTTTATAAGCTTAACTGAAACAGCAAGATGCAAGGACACTACCAGCTTCAGATCTAGTCAATTTGGAAGTTGCTATTATGCCTACCTATAAATTTCCATGCCACTTCATAGCATAATTTTGAAGGTTTTACAGCAAGTTATTACTTGCTCCTTCAACAGACATCGGGCATGGAAAAAGATAGAAATCATACTGTGCTTTTGGCAGCACTCTGTACTCAGTTTCACATAATTTCTCCCAAATATTTTCATGAGATTTAACATCAGTAAAGTTTAAGTTGATGGTGTCCTTTGAAGCAAGTTGCCCAAAGCATATGAGCAAGTGAGGCACAGATCTGGAATAAAGGTAACTTAAAACAGGTCTAATTCAACTGCTCTAACCTACCAATGTTTCCCCCTCCCTTACAGATTACCCACACCCACTTTAAAAAAAAAAATAAACAGAAGTCATCAGAAAGATTGCTATGGCTATGTCATATTATCTACTTTATTAGAATCTTAATGCTAGAGTAACTAAAAAAAAAAATTAAAAAAAAAATCATAGTTTACTTGCTCTATTGTTGCAACGAGTAATATCCACACTACGTGCACTTAGCAGAACAGCAGTACCATAGCACAGGTGTTTTATGCTTAAGTGCATGGTTAGAGTTTCTAGAACTTGTTTAGAACTGTGTACCTCTTCTCTCTCTATTCATTCGGCCTCCACCACCAAAGAACATGTCAAAGATGTCCATGGGTGAAGAGAAGCTGCCGCCACTCAGGCCTCCTTCTTTAATAGCCTGCTCCCCACCCTGGTCATAGAGGTCCCTTTTCTTTGGGTCCGACAGAACTTCATATGCCTGGGATATGAGTTTAAACTAAAAAGAAAAAAGAAGCTCTGAACAACTATGACCAAGAGGAAAAGTAACCCTCTCATATGCAACTCCATCTTCAGACAGAGTCACTATAGTGCTCTCTTGCAGCATTTGTCTTTTTCCAAAAGGAAACTCCCTAAACAAATGTGTAATAGACTATAACAGTACACTTTTGTCCGGGAAAACCACCCCTTTTCTCCCTCTCCCCCCTCCTCCCATGTAACAAGTGGGCTTAATTCAGAGTCGCATCCAGCTTACAAGCACATGCAAACTACACTTTGATGATTGTAGTAGTTGCAACCATTATACACCTCTAACAAATCCATTTAGAAAGGGATATGATACTATCCCCAAAGTCTTGGAGGTCCCCAGACGCTCAATGGCCACAGCAGTGCTAGTCATTCTAGAGCTACACAGGGATCCTTCATGCCTGCTGAGCTGCTACATCCAGCTAGAACTGAACAGAGATTTAAGTGACCAGACACTGGTGTTGCTTACTCATTGCAAATAGAAGGGCTTAGATACAAATCAAAACATCCACTTTATCAAAAACCTTAAGTGATTTTTTTTAAATAGCCATCAAGAATTTCCTACTACTAGGATGACTAAGCCAATTTTTAAACACCATTTGCTATTACTGAAATGACTACTTCCATTTTAAACTTGATTTACTTATGACCAGGTAAAGTGGTGTAAGCAAAAAAGCAGGCCAAAAATAAAAGCAGAAAAGGTTACCTTTCACTATGTTACATTTAACTAGCTTGAGTTTTGTAAATTAGTGTACTAGATACACAAATATGGAGCTTCTATTCCTCTGTTAAGGTATTATCAGACCAGCTTTTAGGTAAATGATCCTATCATTCAAGTTTTCCATAGTTCTCCAATTGTGGTGCTCATTTATTCTCCTAGGCAACATGTGGAGTTGAACGGGTCTCTGCTAATAGCATGTAAAATGGTTTTGTTGTAAACAGTCCACCCATGTGCAGCCCAATGATTTCCTCTGGATAGTTACCTTGTACATCTGCATTAGCATTTTCTCTGAAGAAAACCCATCCTGTTCAGGAACACAAATCCATCCAGTGCAACCCCAGCACGCACAGTAGTGCCGGCAGCTGGATCCACCACTGGCCTTTGCAACATCTGACACAGCACGATGGCCATTAGGACACTAGAAATCCTTTCAGCTTTGCCTGTTTTAACCAGCATCTCTGTAAGAATGAGCTCCCATTGGCAACTACGGGGAGACCGGTAGGAACCGCGTCCAGAAAGAGGAACTAAGGCCTCC
>NW_009206694.1:10530-11199 GCF_000690835.1 Fulmarus glacialis | reverse complement strand
GCCGGGGCTGCGGTGTCCCTGCCCCTGCGCCCTTGCAGGACCACAGTGCTGGTGCTCACATCTTGCACCGGACCTTTGCAGCAGCCCCTCCAGCCTCTGCATTTCTCATACCATTCAATGAGGTACAGGGTTCATTTTCCCTTCGTGGCGATCACCGGAGCAGCTCGGGGCTGACAGACAGACCTGCATAGGTTTGCAGATTGCTCTGGATTCCCAGGCATGGAGGTGTTTTATAAATATCCCCTATTATTACGGTGCTCTATTAATAACTGCCTTGGGGAACAATGGGAGCACGCAACAGCTTTGGTCATCCGATGCCAACCAGCCGAGCCTCCGCGGGGCCATGGGACATTCCCAGAAAAGCATCTATTTGGGGAAGCATAGCATTTACACACAAGCCCAGGGGATGCACGAGGCCGTGGAGGAGGCTGGGCAGTGGTGCCTGCTCCTGGGACAAGCCGCCTGGGAGCACGGATGCTCCTCACCATCACCATGCCCTCCCGGCACCCAACACGAGGATGTGGTGGGGCTCGGCCTGTCCGCAGACCTCCCCTCACCCCACTGTGAGGGATGCACCAGGGCTGTGACCCCGGGAATCCGGTCCTGCCTTTCCTCTTCCCCTGGCTGTGCCAGACAGGCTGGGGAGGGGAAGAACAAGAGCTGTGTGGC
>NW_009206694.1:10219-10428 GCF_000690835.1 Fulmarus glacialis | reverse complement strand
AGTTCTGCATCGGTATGAGCGTCTCAGGATGAGACCGCTTCTGGGCAGCCTTGATGCTCAATCGAAAGGCATTTTGGGGGTGAGACTGGAAGTTAAAGAGGCTGATGGAGTGACTTAGCATGTGTCCTTCTGCAAGCCACTGCTTCCCACTTGGGCCAGAGACAGGGAGCTCATTGGGGACCCCCTGCCAGCCCTTGCTGCTGCACATG
>NW_009206694.1:8015-10176 GCF_000690835.1 Fulmarus glacialis | reverse complement strand
AGCTCAGTGGGGTCCCCCTGCCAGCCCTTGCTGCTGCACATGTCCCCAGCGTGCCCAGGCAGGGTGAGACATCCTTCCTCGTCATGCTGGGGACATGGCAGCAGGGCTCAGCAAAGGAAGAGGAGGAAAATGAAAGGAGGGAGCCCAGCCCTCGTTTCCCCACGAGGGGTACAAGGGAGCCCTGCTCCTGCCGGGCGTTACGGTCCCTGCTTGGGATCCCGCCAGGTTCACCAGGGAAAATGGTACCGGGTTTTTTTCACATTGTTCCTGATGGCTGGGCACTTCCTGAGCCTTTCCAGCATCATGGGGAAGGGGAGCGAGAGGAAAACGGAACCTTTTTTTATTTTCCTTCCTTTCGCAATTTCTCTGCGATCACAAAAAGCCATATTGCAGCTAATTTTCCTGCCTCCATTCACACGGGCATTTTGCAAGGGCACAGGAATTCCTCTATGAGGGACGTGGGCTCTTCTGATGCCCCGTGGCCGGCACCGTGCCTCCCCGCGCTCCCCGAGCTGCCGACTTATCAGCTTCCTGCACTCAAGAGCTTGGGGTGCAGCGACGGGCCCCGCATCCCACCCGCTGCCCTGGCCGGTGGTGGCGGAGGCGGGCAGCGGAAGCAGAGGCAAGCGCAGAGCCTGCGGCCCCAGGACCTTTGCAGGGGCAGAGGTGGGAAGGCAGAGAGGCAGCGGAGAGGCTACATCGTAGGGCCGTGACTCGCCAGCCCCAGAGCATCAGGAAGGGCTGCCGACCCTGCGGGGTCAGGGAACGGGATAGTGCTGAGAACTAACATAACTCACCAGACGCCACTTGCAGATCGGCTGTAACTGCAGGTCTACGGATCTCACTGACTCTGCACTGATTTACCCGGCTAAGGAGAGAGGTCTAAAAATGTGAAAGGAAATAAATGTTGCAGAGTTTTGTGCTCTCTATTCATGACCGGGTCACTCAGCAGCCATATAAAGAAGTTGCAGAGCTCAGCAGGTACCCAAGGGGACTTTCTGTGTGATACGAAGATGAAAAATCTTTCAGTTCATCACTTCTGGAAAAACAGAGGTTTTGCTTAACCTGAATGTTTCCAGGGCCCCAGCGGGAGTGCAGCCCTGCCCTCGGTGCAGGCAGGATGCAGCAGGGATGCTCTTGATCACGGGAGAGTGTGTGTGGCCATGTTGGTTCCCTCTCGCCGTGTTGCAGTTTGTCAGCGAGGGAAAGCCAGTGACCCCCGGGGTGTTTCAGCAGGGTCTGGGCTGGGAACCCCAGCCCCGAGTGTGATCAGAGCCCTGAGCCAAGCAAGGGGACCCTGCTCCGAGCATCCACCACCCCCTAATTCCTCCCCGGTTCAGCTTTCACTTGCTTTCCCTTAGTAAGGACATTCTTTTTCTTTTTACCAACTGCAAAGCTGGGGAAACCTAATGCCAGTATTAAGAAAAATACTTTTCAAATTATCCTTTAGTTCCAACAGCTTAATGTCCTTACACATGCTTAGTGTGGAGTTTCAGCCTCATCTGTCTGCAGCGGGACAGCCCGCCCCGATTGGGAGCAGCAGGACCCCTTTCATGTCGATGTGCCGGTCCCCCGGCCAGCTGCGGGGAGGAGAGGCCACGTGGAGCATCGGGCCCTCCCAGGAGGAGACCCCCGAGAAGGACTGAGCACGAATAGCTGGTTACGTTTTAAGGTTGCATCCATCCGTGCTGGAAAAGATGCAACGGGCGGAGTGGTCCTTCTTTCACCGGGTGTGGTGCTGAGGGTTTCTGCAGCCCCTGTGCTCTCATGTTGGCTCTGAGAGCGGGACCTGGTGCCCATGTCTTCAGCGTGGGCACGGCCGTGCTTTGTGCTCTGTGTGTGTACAGCACCGGGCGCAGGGAAGGAAAAACCCATGGCACGAGCCTGGGGATTTCATCTTTGCCTGGCTGGAGGCTCTGCCATCGTCCTCTCGAGGTGGAAATGTGAGTTATGTGCCAGATGAGCCCGTGGAGCACGGAGCAGTCGAGGCGATGACATCTGGGGGGTCTGTGCGGGCACAGACTGTCCTTTCGGAGAGTAACAGGACAGGCAGGAGCAAGGCTGCAAGGTGGTCTGCTGCTGAGCCCGTCCTACCTCCCCGCACCACTGGAGCCCAGACGAAAGCAGCCGTGAGCTGGTGGGGGTGCCTGGCAGACTCGCA
>NW_009206694.1:611-7963 GCF_000690835.1 Fulmarus glacialis | reverse complement strand
GTGCCGCTCCTCTGCGTCGCACGGCCGTCCCGCCTGCCTTACCCGGCGTTTTCTGGGTGAGGGAACACGTCATCCCAAAGCGGGGCTGCCCTCCGCCCCCTCTCTGCTCCCCCTCCTGCCCCCTCCTGCTCCACAAATAAACAGGGAGGTGCTGACAGCTGCCAGGTTTGGCCAGAAGACTTTTGACAGAAAATTGAAGCCCCCGCTGCGAGGAGGGCGAGCTGGGGGGGCTGCGTGCTTGCAGGGCAGCCAGGAACGCGGCCGGGCTGAGGAGGCTGCATTTTTAAAGCAAATTCAAATACCAGCCTGATGCTCACCTGAGCAGAGCGAGCTGTGAAAGCCCAGCCCAACATTTAATTTCCTTTTCTCTCCTTTTTTTTTCCTGAAGTAACTCGTACGTAACATCTGGCATTCATCTTTTTTTTCCTTCACATGCACGGCAGAAACCCTGGTGTGAGTCATGTCCATTTAAATATGGAAGCACATCATAAAACCTAATGGAGAGTCCAAGAGGTGAGCTTTTATGTGGTTAAAACTCATAGAGAGGTCAAGATTGTTTGGTTTAAACATGGGGGGTCATTCTGCGCATGAAGGTGGTCCTCTAAACCTTTAGAAAGGCTTGTTTGCTCAGCGCGAGAGCTCAGCTCAGCGCCCCGCGGTTTTACCGTCTGGCTCCCGACAGCGCCGTGACTGCTGCAGGGAAAGGCTGCGTCACCGCAGCGCTCCCCGTCGCCAACGGAGGGGAAACACGGGGCATGGGCCACATCCCGCAGCCGTGGGGAGCCCACGGCCTCGTGGAGGGGTCCCCAGCCAGCAGCAGAAGCGGGAATTGGGGCTGCACTGTCGACGGGGTTTTGGGGTTGTCACCTCGCTCACAGCAGAAGGCAGGGACGGTCACGCTGCCTGTCCCGCAAGACCAGGGGAGCTTTGCGTTTGCCCGTCACCTGTAAAACCCGACATGTTTTATAGGACAGGGAAGAGGAGGAGTGTTAACAATTCATTTCTCCTTGTTAAACTCCGGTTTTGTTTTATTGACTCTGAAATAATTTTTGGTGACCATTTATTACTACTTTATTGGCTAGTTTATTGTGACTAAGCGCAGGATAAAGCAAACCTTCTGGTCGGGGCTGGCGTAAAGATGCTGTTTGATCTCCGAATTCTTTTGCCTGATGTACATTAGCTTGAGCCAAAACCAGGCATCTGCAGCCCGTCTGGGATCAGACGGTCCCTGCCTGTCCCTGGGACAGAGTCTCGTCCCAGTGACTATCCCAGCCATGGGCATGAGTGAGTCCCAGCCTGGGGAAGCAAGGGCAGGATCCGCCCCTCTGCTGCTGGAATAGACCAGCTCAAAGCTTCGGGCTCCTCCTTGCTGATCCCCGGGACAGGGATGATTTTTGACTGTAAGCAAACAAGTCAGTCGGGGTTATAACCCTGGATTATATCAGTGTGGATGATCGGTGTAGCCAAGATCACGTCCGACTCTCTCTTCAGCGCAGTCTTGGCTGCGGCAGGCACCAGACCCGACCCATCCCGTGTCCTCAAACACCTGCTCTGACCAGAGGCTGCAGATTTAGGATGCAATTAAAATAATGACAGCCAGGGGCAAAGTCCCAGCACTTAGGGTCTGCTCTGTGGTCCTCCCTCCCTCCAGCCTTGTTTCCATTACCATAACAACATCTCTATTTACTGCTGGTGTCCCTGGTCACCTAACGCTAGCGTGCCGAGTGTCTTGACTCATATAAGCCCCTTCCTCAGCTGTCTTTTGAATTTTCCACTGTTTAATCCCCAGTTGTCAAGTTGGCCCTGGATTGGATGATGGTAGCCTGCACAGTCACCTCTGAGAGTGAAGGAGGAGGTGACGGTCCCTGCTCGAGACTCTCCCGCTGCCCCTGGGCTCTGTCCCAGTATCATAGGGCCGCGGGGATCAGCGCAGTCGGGTTTTGCTGTGGGACCAGCCTTTGAACAGAATCAAGGAGCAATGGCTGGTCGCCGTGGTGGTGGGGAACCTCCCAGGTAACCGATCGGCATGTCCTGCTCCTGACCCCAAAGTTTGGGGTCTGATCGGCAGAGGCTGGACACCTCCCCTTGCCCCAGGGATCCTGGGGATGCTCTTCACGCCTCCTGCTCCCTTCCTGCAAACCCAAGGGACAAACGATACCCTCATCTCGCGCCAACCTGCTCTGTATCTGCTGCGCTCGTGTTTATCCATCACTCGCCAGGCTGCTCGTGAGGAGAGCAAAGCGAAGCTGGGTTTGTGCGCTCTGGCTAATCTGTGGTTTCTCCTCTGCTGAAGACATTTAAGTGCTTGGGAGAAGGTGCAATTTCATTTAACGTCGCTCTGTCCTGTCTCTCGCTGCTTCCTGCCAAGAAACTGTCAGTTCCAGCCGAGCTTCCCGTTTGCTTGTTCTTTGCCATACCATGAAGTCTGGGCTCAGTTTGTAGCTCCTATAACTGCAGAAAAACAAATCCATCCCGCCCTCGCAGCCCAGGGCTGTGCCTGAACTTCCCTGGGCCCTGAGTTTGCTCCTCCACTATTCCTTCTCTGCCAGCCTTGCCCCTGCTTGCTGCCAAAAGGCAGAGAAAATGGAATCTCATGCTAATAAGCAATCCAGGTCGAGGTCTTGTTTGAACACAGTCAAAAATGGCCCCTGTCCAGCCTGACTTGCAGCGTTTTGCCTTGCCAAAGCTGAGAGAAGTGGGGAAAAGTCTGTCAAACCAGGCTGCTTTTAGACCCAGACTTGTGCAGAAAAGAGACAGGCAGGAGGACGCTGACACCGAACCCCCGTTGCTCTAGCTTCTCAGCAGGGCACGATGACGGGATTTTTCTTGTTCCCTCAGCCCCGTTCCCCTGTCACCGTCTCCCCCGCTCTTTTTTCATTTTCAGGTACAAGGTCTGCTAGTCCTTCCAAGGGATTTCCATGCAGGTCTGGCAGAGACGCTGCCATATGTTTTTCATTTTGATAACTCCCCTATGGTGTCTGTTATCACCCAAGTCTCTATTAAGATTTATTCCTGTTATTGTAGCAGTCATTTTCCCCAGTACATGTGCATTGTATTTGGAGAGAGTCATAACCACTCTCCACATCCAACAGATGCTGTAGTCAGAGCGACTCCTGCTTCCATTTACCAAACCTTTCTACTAATATGGGATTTCACCAATAACCACAAGTGCTGTTCGCTCCCCAAGATTTCTACATTGTCATTTCTTGACTGTGTTAGTGGCAAAACACCGATCAGAGCTCCAGTCCCTCGCAAAGTGAAGGTTTTGCTTGGCTTTGCTTTTCAGCCACTTTCCCTTTCAAAGCAGTGAGAGATTCCTGCTCCCGATGGCTGGAGCCAGGAGCCCGATGCCTGGAGCAAGGACAGGGGCACACAGACCCGGGATGGGCAACAGCCGATGTGAGATGGGCATTTGATGAGGGTGAGTTGGGGAAGGGGATGGGATCTGCTGGACCTCGTATATGGATTTAAGAAGAGGCCAAGGTGCCTTGCATGGAGCTGGGTGCAGCCAGGAGGGGTCAGGCTTCGACGGCGTCGGTTTGGTGGTGCCCCACCACAGCTCTGCCTCTTGGCAGGAGGGTATGAAAGAGATGTCCCTCGTCCCCAGGGGCTGGCAGTGACCCTGGCCCCACGGCTGCTTTGCTCTGGTCCCTATCGCAGGCAGCAGCACAACTTGGGCTCCCTAAGCGAGGCAGCCTGCCCGCAGCATCCACAGACCCTTCCAATTTGCCCCTCTTTCATCCCGAAGCAGTTTGGTCAGCTCGTACGGAAGAAAGGAGCTCCAAATGCTTTCCGGGCCTAATAATATCCATCAAAGCATTTCCAGGGCTGAGGCGAGGATATACACTGCGGCACGCAGAGCAGGAAATGGGCTCGGGTTTTCCAAAGCTGCCTCTTCCAGCCAGAGCAAACCACAAGATCACGGGAGGACAAGAGCGCTGCGCTCGTGGTTTTGTTTGCCCCAGAAGGAATTGATTTGATGAGAAAGGAAATTGGCTTTCTTTAATCTGTCCTTGTGCTAATTCCGCAGAGGAAGGCGTGAGCACCAGCAGTTCCCGAAACTGAACCACCCCCTCAGTGCCAGTCGGTTCGTGCTATTTGGGGGGATGGCGGTGTTTCCCAGGCCAGGGCCCACGGGAAGCACCCGCAGACCGCACTGAGCCGTGCGTGGCGGAGGCGGAGAGCCCTCGCCTCCAGGGCCAGTGGCAGCCGGGGTCCCCACAGACCAGTGGCCAGCACAGCTCGGACACCGGGTGTGTTATGGGTCCCCTGACACATGTGCTTTCTTCAGATGACGGGGGTCCCGCTACTGGCTTCGGCAGGGGCAGGTTTTCTCCAGCAAAAGCCATGAGGAAGGAAACAGCTGTGCTTCTTCTCATCTCTGGGGAGTCTGGTGGTGCACCTTCACATCTCTCTTCCAAATCCTGTCTCTGAGCCCAGTAGGACAAGAAGGAGGATGTTCCTCATGCATCAGCCACATGTGTGAGAACAGGTTAGATTCGAACACCCTTTTCCGTTAAAAATATTCATTGAAAGAATCACAAGAAATGTAAAAAATCCATGGGAACGTGGTTTCCTGACCAGTTCCAGGCTGGCATTTCAACTAAAAAGGGGGAAATGGTATTAATGAGTAGGAGGAACAAGAGCTAAGTAAGATGTCGTCAGAGAAGAGCTAGAAAAGGTGCAGTGTTATTTTATACAACAAAACCTAAAAATACAATAAATAAATTATACAGAAACCTAAGCCAAGATTATCCTGGATCCCTTTCAATGCCAAACAGCTTTCCCAAGGTGACTAAACATCATCACTGCTGCTTGCACAGAAGGACATTGAGATGCAACTAGCAAAGGGATTCAAATGTGCCGAGCAACCCTGGGCACCCCGTGTTGAACTTGTTTGAGGCATCGCAGAGGCAGGAGTGGGAGCACTGAGCCTTGCTCCCCTCTGCTCTGCTTCATTATGCTTAGTTAGTTTAGTAACACACCATTGCCCTTAGCAGGGCTCGTGCAGGGATTACAAAGCCTATTGTAAGGGCTTCCTGGCGTTTGGTGAAGTCCCTGCCCCTTCCTTTCCGTGAGATGCCTGTTAAGGGGTGCCAGGTCTCTGGCCAGGACTCTGCAGGCAGGAGCACGCAGGGTGCGGGGCACGTCGTGCCTGTGGGCAGGGCTGGCAACCCGGCCAGCTGGTCTCTGTGCCTGGCAGGCCCTGACCGCAGTGGCTGCCCGCTCTAGCAGCCTGGAACTCCGGCAGAGACAATCTGCCTGTCCCCAGCACACGCAGCAAGATATCTGCCTGGGTTGATGGGGTGGTGGAAGCAGGAGCCAGAGCAATGGCCTAAAATCCTCAAATTCCTTGTGCCCGGGGAGAGGGATGTGCTGTCAGTAATATTGGTGTGGGTCTGCAGCCAGGCAGAAGGCACCACTCCTGCCTCACCTGCCCCACCACAACGCTCCGAAAAGGGGCGAGGTGTCCCCCAGGGCACAGGAAAATAACAAATGGAGCTGAGAACAACCTGCAGGTCACAAAATCCCCTGAGAACAGGCACATCCACAAGTGGGTAAAGTGAGAAGGAGGAGAAGGAGAAGGAGAAGGAGAAGGAGAAAGAGAAGGAGAAGGAGAAAGGAGAAGGGAGAAGAGAAAGGAGTGGAGCAGGCTGGCAGAAGCAACACTGCTTTTTGTGCAGACAAACATGGGCTCCAGGAAGGGTCCTGGGCTCATCCTCAGCTCTGGTCTCTGCTCTCAGCAGCTGCGCTCTCCCATATGACTTTAACATGCGCGAGCTGCCCTCGGTGACAGTGCAGAGCCCGCTGCCTCTCAGCTGGACGCGTTCCAGAGGGTACAGCTCCAGCACTGACACAAAAAGAAAAATCTCTGGGATGGAGTTAGTCAGTTTTTATGCTGGATTGGATTTGAAGAAGCAGCTGATATTGGCTGAAGCATCCGTTCCTTATGGTTAAGTTTGCAACGTGTCCGATGAAATACCTGGCAATGCAGGGAGAGGATTTATCCCAGCGGGAGCCCTGTAGATTGTGCAGCCTCCCATTAGCTTGCTGAGCCCTGCGGTTTATTGTTGTGTTAATTTGTTTGTGCTAACATACTCTGTTGTGTTAGTGATTAATATATAACATCATCTGCCACACCAAAACCCCATGAAAACATATGAGCTCCAGAACAAGTGATGTTGATCTGTTCTTTGCTGTGACAGGGGACAAGGTGGAACAACAAGGAATCTCAGGGGTGTTTTACTAGCCTGACAGAAAAGGGAAAAAGTCCTCTCAAGGAAAAAATCCTTACAGGACAATCTACAGCAACTGCAGACAGGACACCTCATCTCCTGATGGTGACTGAGCTCCGTCATGCCCCTCCATGCGAGGACTGTGCCCGTCTAACTGCAGCCCCACGCGGGGTGGCACCATCTGGGCTCCCCTGCGTGGAAGCAAACCCCCCCACAGCCAACCTGCATGGCCGCAGCAGCTCCACCGGTGCCCGGCGCCTGTGCGGGTCAGGCGTCAGTGACTGAATCCAAACGAGAACCAGGCTGCCTTTAGCCAAAATAAATGTCTGCAGAGGATGCTGCATATAAACCTTCAGTGCAACAACCACAACCGACTCACGGAGAAATGCCTCCCCTTCCCTTTAGCAACTCGGTTGCAAGCGGGTGGCTTGAAAATGACTCTCGCTCCACAGAAAGGATCAAGCAAGAAGCAGTGAGGCGGCCGCTTTCCCTTCGGGTGCAGTGCAGCGGCAGTGTCCTCCTGCGCTCTGCAGGGCTCCTCACCGCTTTTTCCCAAACTTGTGCTGCGATAAGGAAACACACTTTAACTGGGACATTTTTGGCACCTCAGTACTGAGTGGGGGATATCCTTCCTTCGAACTAAAAGCACTTAATTCCCCCAGAGCTGCAGCCCCGTTTTCCTGCACGCTCAGGGAGCGCAGGCAGCTGGGCAAGAGCTTCCCCCACCTCGCCGGAGCCGGGGTGCGAGTGAGGAAAGGGCCAGGCCGGAGGGGACGGGCACAAATTCCCTCGCACATATTAAGCGGCAGACGTGTGTGTCAGCCCCAGGCAACAGAGCAGCACCCCTGTACAGAGCTTTTTGACAGCATTAATGAACATTAAT
The DNA here is from genome assembly GCF_000690835.1 of Fulmarus glacialis. Taxonomy (NCBI): domain Eukaryota; kingdom Metazoa; phylum Chordata; class Aves; order Procellariiformes; family Procellariidae; genus Fulmarus; species Fulmarus glacialis. The sequence goes on along the minus strand of NW_009206694.1, from coordinate 844 downwards.
GAGGACAGGAGTGACGGAGAGTGACTGGTGCACTCAAAACCAGATGAGCTGGGTTGGGCTCCTGGGGGAGCCCCAAGGCAATGACCCCAACTGCCAGGTCCCCTTGCCCAGGCCACCCTGGAGCTCCCAAGGGAGCTCTGTGCTCCAGGACTAGGCAGGGGTCCCAAAAACTTCACAGTCACAAACCATGGGCCGCGCAGGGCAGCTGCACTGCAGGAGAGCACGGATATCTC
>NW_009206694.1:0-498 GCF_000690835.1 Fulmarus glacialis | reverse complement strand
TATTTCTGAGACTTTCCCCGTGCGTGATTTCTACATTGGGATCTGCAGGCAAGTGACCCCATAAAACCAGCCCGAAATCCCCATGGCAAATAACGTGGAGCCAAGGCTGGCAAGCAGGAGCCAGTGGGGAGTGCGGGGGGTGCAGGAGCCCAGCCCCACTCCCCTGGGCCCTATGGAGCCCCACGTACAGCCACGGGCTCCCCGCCGTGCCCATCTCCGGGGTCAGGCAGCCTAGGGAGCCCAAGCCTCAGCTTTCCCAGGCACGTCACTGCCTATTAGCAGGAAAACAACTGTTGTTCATGAGGATTGTGCTGGTTATAACAATAATTATTTCTTATTGGATGCTTTCTTCCTCAGGGTGTTTATCTCTCTTCTTTTTCTTTCATTCGTTCATTCTTTATTTCTCTGTCTTTTGTTCTTTGTCTCCCTCTCTCTTTTGCTCTTTCTTTCTTTCTTCCCCTCTGTTTTCTTTTCCTTCTCTTCTCTTCTCTTCTCTTC
>NW_009206693.1:0-7282 GCF_000690835.1 Fulmarus glacialis | reverse complement strand
CCAGCCAAAACCAGGACAACACATTACAGAGGATGTACTTACTCAAATGCAGCAGATAGAAATGGGTACTGATTGTTGGGGATTTTTTGTTGTTGCTTTTTAAGTGGATTTACAAAACCTGGGGGGAATGAGGGATGATTCTTTTGCTGTGTCCCTGTGCAAGCCTGAGGAGCTGTGCATGCCTGTTGCACTGGCTGCACCCATGCCGGGGTAGAGAGAGGTGAGAGTGGGTGTTAGTGGTGGAGAATAAAATAGGGATGTGGCAAGGGGAACAAGAATGAATGTGGGAGCTGAGATGTTGAAGGAGAGGCGAAGAAATGAAAGAACAAGTAGGCCAGGGAAAGGGATCAGGGTGAGAGGGATGAACACAGGTAACCAGGCCAGATGGTCAGAAAAGAAGTAGAGGGTGATTTCCAGTGTGAGATTTTCAAACAAATTTCAAACAAATTTCTTACCATGCTAAGATGTGGAAAGTTGATCTGATAGGTCACTGTCACTTCGAGCAGCAGATTATGTCCTCTTGTCTCTCTCCTTCTCCCTGTGGATTCCCTATCCATCTCTGCCATGTGCTACTGTCACTCGTGACTGCTCTGGTGTCACTGGTCCCCTCTGTGGCTGCTCACAAATATGGCAGAAAAATAACCTAGAAAAATACAAGGTAGTCTTCTGCTGAGATGGGTTCTGCTTCTTCTGCTGCAGAAGGGTTCAGTCAGTGCCTTAGCTGGCTCAAGGGAGGAAATCATCTGGAATGGGGATGAGGAGTGAGAGAATGAAAAAACAGGAAGGGATGGGATGGGATGGGATGGGATGGGATGGGATGGGAGCAACACTTCTCTCCTTTTGGTGACAGTGAGCCATGTGGTAGATTTAGCCACTTGTAGAGATGCAGCCTGAACCTGATTCATTCTTCAAAATAATTTGTAGGAAAGCTGGGTCTCACACTTTTATATTCAAGATTAAACATGAAAGCAATCTGAAAACACATCAACAGATATCACAGACCTTGACACTGCTGCAGTATTTGCAAATGCAGAGTCTGTTGCAGGGGAAGAGTGCTTTCTTGTGAGATGGTGCTGATAGCTGTTCAGCAGAATTCAAACAGGCAAGGCATTGATGCTGTGAAAGGAGTACTTGTCTACTTTTCTCTTCATTTTTCTCCCTGCAATTCCTGTCATCAGTAAACTCATTGAATGCTTTTGCACTTGTTCAGATTAAACCTCTAAATAATTTGCAGTGTGCTTTCCCCTAGCAATTATAAGTATACAGGTCTGTACAAAAGCTTTGCCGGACATAACTATTCTGTTTTGCTGAGCTTGGAGCAAACCATTTTTCTGTGTGTGTATATGATTTACAAGTTTGAATTACTTGAGTTTCTCCTCAGGATTTGGGTTCAAAGATTTTGTGGTTTCAATCATAGAAAATAAATTGGCTCCTGCTCATTCAAACCCCAAGGCAAATCTCTCAAGTTGCTTGTCTACAAATAGGAGAGCTATCAGTGAAGCATAAATCAAGTTACCACCAATTATCTAATTGAAGTCAGTGTTATACCAGTATAAGGAAAAAATTAAAATGTTTTGTTTGTATCTGCATATCTGTGATACCTCCAGAGCATGACAGCTCTTCTGTTTGGGAGTAGGACTGTCTGGGACATTATATTCTGAGAGCAATTTATAGAAAAATTCACTGAAAAGCCGCCACAGAAAGACTGTTTGCTTCTATTGTGATACGTTGGCAATGGGATGCATCCCTGCTGGAACTGGATCCAGGTGAGTCAGTAAAAGGTTGTGTTTGTGATGGCACTAGCAGGACAGAAGGGCCATAGAAATGAGGAGACTTCCTCATGTGTGGGATCAGGTAGACAAGAACTTCTAAAACAGTTGAAGTTAGGCATATGAATTGCTTTACCATGTGTGGTTTGCCCTGTTTCTGTTCTCACCCTTGCACACACCTGCTGTCACCTGCGGATCTCAGCTTATTTCCACCTTTTCTGTCTTCTTCCTCTAGAAAAAAAACGCATAACAATCTCTCAATCACGGTTGCCAGCTGGAGGAGGAAAGAATCAATCATTAAGATGGGATATAGACAGGTGGATTGTACACATCTGTAGAAATGACCTCATCTGAGGTGATATTGAAACACAGTTTTAATTGATTAGTGCTGGTGATTAATTAACTGTCACTATGTTTCTGATTGTTATTCAGTATTACTTCCCTTTCTTCCATTTCTATTCATGTAGTTGAAGTTTAACCTGCTTTTTATTTACTGTTCTGTTGTGGTGGATTAAAGCAAGAATACCCATCACCATTCTTGTAGAACATCACCTTAAAATGGCTGAACAGAGCATGAAAAAATAATAATTGAGTAACTAGTGATTTCAGCTGAGAAAAGAGCAGAACATTACTATCAGAACATGCAGGATCACCGCCTTTTGTGCTTAAATCTGCTTTCCACAATGACAGAAAATTCCCTCCGAAACTAAGGAAGGTGCCTTTTCTTTTTCTAGTACAACAGAATTGATTTTCTGCATCTGTTATGGTGATTTTTTGCTCAGTGTACTGGGGCATGTCTCACTGTACCATCAGTTGTCAAGTCTGTTTGTTAGACTGTGGGCCAGGTTCTACTCTGAACAGAACTAGTGAAAATCTGAAGTAACGCCAGTGAAATTAAACAGTTTCTGAGGTTTGAAAGCAGTGCAAATATTTTCACAATTTGCACTTTGTACAACCAAATCATCATAAAGTTGGAGGCCTTGTACCATAGATATCTAGGAAAAAAACAGCTCTCAGAGACATTGTGAGATTTATCCTCCTAATAGCAAAGCTTTGGGATATACCTTTGCATAGGTGACGTTATTTATGTATGGAATAACATTTTCTGGCTTGTAAGTCTCTATGTAAGTCAAAGAAAAGCAGGTTAAAATAAAACATGAAAACCTAGGATAAATGCCTCTCATGCAATTATTCTTTCAGCTGAGTCACTTTCCCAAATGCAGTATTAAGGGACAAACCCAAATGTTTCCTCAGTGTCCTAATAGCGGTCTTTAACAGTAGAATTGGGTAATTTTGTGCTACAGAAGCCAAAGAGGAGCCTGGACCCAGTGTCTGTATAGGAGGGAAATGCAATGCTGCTTTGACCTTATTTTGTAAGTCATACAAGTCTTTTGAGGTAACGTCTAAGAAATAGATTCTGCCGCTGGAGAATTCCTACAGCTTTCCACCACTTTCATCTTCTACTGCTTTCCCAGTAAGCTACTCTAGAATTAAGTCAAGAGTGTAATAGAGAGTCTAAAAACCTGTAAAAAGTCTACCAGTTTTCAGTTAAGTTTTAGAATTCCTGGAGTGATATTCAGAGAAGCCAAGTGGGACATCTTTTTAAATACAGTATGCCATGGCACGGGGTTTTCTATAGTGACATGAGGGTTATGCCTCACCCTTTTCCTTAATGCCTTATCTTGGGTCATATGGCAGGAACCAGACCTTCCCTCACTTATTGCTGCAGGAGATGAGGGCACATGAATTGAATGTTTCTTCCTTTGACTCTTTGTTTTCTCCTTGTCTGCACTTGAACCAAGAAGGAAGCTAGCAAAGAATAAGGGTTCCCAGTGACACAACTTTTTCACTGACATACTCTTGGGGAATTGCATCATCTTAGGGTGGAGTTACCATGTCACACTCCTTACTCTTCTTATGCTTCTGTTACATTCCTTTGCATAAGGAATTGCACTATGAGAATATGGTGCTGGTTTTCTTTGTGTAAAGAGCAGCATTCTGTCTCCAGTTAAAACTCATCTACCTGTTATTGCCAGCAGACTGGTAAGGAGGAGGTTTTGCTTCAAATTAGACAGAATGGAGACTCAAATCTGAGCCTTGAACACCCTGGAAATGATTGCCTGCGGATTCTGCTCTGCATCCTAGCATTTGTAAAAGTTAGTTATGGTTGGTTTTAATTTTAAAGTCTGTTATTCTAAGAACACTAAAAGGCATAGCTGTCATTTTATATATGCATCTCTGACAGTTTGTCAAATGTTTTTCTTTTTTATACTGCAGCATATTTGCTGTAGCAGAATTCATTACTGCATTGAAAAAAATCAAACATTTCTGCCAAGTTATCAAAGGAAAAAAAATGTTAAACCCCTGAAATGTGTGTTTTTCACCCACTGCCCAGAGGCAGACAACATAGTCTAAAATTAAGGATGAGAGTGGCTAAATGGCTTGGATGTGATCAACTTCTATCTCACCTACTTTCTCCAGAGTAATTTTTGCTGTCAACTAACCTTTACAATGTCAGTTCCTCAACATTAGCAGTGTCATTAATGCATCCTTCCCAGCAGCAGCATGGTCAAAGATTTTGCTGATGCTGATGCTTCTCAGGGCTCCCATGACGTCTAAAACGTTCTGATAACTGAACACAGCATACCCAAAACCCCTCCCTATAAGCAAACTCAGTCCAGCTCCAACACTGGACCTTGACACATGGAGTGTTATGAACATATCATTGTCTACTTAGTTAGGCCAGAGGTTATAGTAGAAGAGACCGAGGTATGTCAAATTCTGCCATTTTTTCTTCATTGTTAGGTTTAAGTTTGGTGCAACCATGGGGTTGGAAACCATGGCCTCTTTGCATCTAGCTCCTCTTTATCATACTTTGTATTTAAAAAATTTGTTCTACCATTCAAAAATCTGCCTTCAAAACAGGATTTTTTCATTTACCACTTATTTTGAACCTATTTGTATCTATTATTCATCCTCAGTTTTCCCATGATCAGTAGAAAACCATCTCACTTGAGTCAGTCTGTTAATCTGAAAGGCTTGTTTTTTTCCTCTGCATTTTATTCCATTTTGGAATATTTCCTGTCAGTTTACAAGCAAATATCTGTAAACCAATTAGTTTGAGCAACTCTTCTGAACCAAGGGGCTATGGTTGTCTTCATCTATAAAAATATGGCACACATACTCTTACCTATGATGCTAAATTAATCTCAGAAAGATTATTTCTGCCATAAGGCTTTAGATAGTAGCAAGAGTAGCAGCATGTGACTTGAAAGAGATTGCATATCTCGCACTATAAAATACACTTTAGATAAAGTATCTTAGCTGGTGTGACTTTGATGTGGAAATCTGTACTGTTACATCCTCACAGACTACTGCCCTCGCTTCTGAGATTATTATTTTTGAATGAAAACTGTGAGAGAGAACCTAATAAAGTTAGGCTTTATAGCTTAGCTTCTTATATAATGAAAGGTTATTTTTGGACTTCTGTCTACTTTATTAACTACTAATTTAACTAGTGAGGTTTCCAGATAACACTGAAACTTTTTAATTCAGCACAAATGCCGGGATTTACCTAGGCTTTAAAGGCCAAGAATAACAAACAAAACCTTCAATCTTTGTTGAGGAGAAACATAAAGGAACTTAACTACAGCACTAGTTATTGTGACTGTTGACATAAAGCATGAAAGGCAGATCTTCAACCGGTTTAGTTGGAACTGTATTTTAGACTAGCTAATAACTGTTCCAGGATATTCCTATTTGGTTTTAAATGTAAAAAGCTATTGGGCTAGGAAGAAATGTTTCTGTTATTAAGATGGAGGGGGACTGGGAGATAATATCAAAGCACTGGCTGAGATTATTTTAACACCTTTTTTTTGTAATTGGAAAGTACAAATTCATCAAAATCTATTCTGCTTGTGAGAAAAGACTGATTTCAGTTTGTTTCATCTTTCCAAAATGTATTGGGGGAAAAAGTTTCAAAATTGGTGATACTTCCTTTTTTAATATTTTGAAGACAATAGTTTGAAATAATGGTGTTATTTCATAACATAAACTGTAATAAATAACATTTAAAGGTTCAAAACTAGAACAAAACCCTGTGATAACCCAAACCGATCATTGGGCACGGCTTTCTGTTGCTGTTGTTGAAATTTAAGTGTTCCCCGATTCAAACAGAGAAAAAACTCAAACACTGCAAAATCTCAGTTCATCCTCTTGAGGAAAAAATCAATCTCTGAAGTGTGTGATATATATATATTATTTGAATGAAGAAGCTATTAAAACATTATTCTTCACTTTACAATAACACTGAGGCTGTATGTCAGTTAGTTCGCTACCTTCTAGCAACAAACCATATTGATTAGGAAAACAAGCCAAAATTAGAGGAAAATAGATTCATAAGAGGATTTTCTATTAATAGTAAAGTATCAATAATTTTAGAAATACGATTATTCTTAGATTTCTAAAAATTATACTGATATTCAAGGCCTGTTAAGACAGTGACTTTTGCTAAAACATTCTGGTTTTCTTCTCTTAATGTATCACTGTATTTACAGTTCTCATTCCTTGTACCGGGTGGTATGAATTTTTTTTTTTTCCTGAGACATCAAAATGCTATTAAACACAACAAAAGTAGGAAGCATCTAATTTCCATTAAGAGAGTCAGGAATTTAGATATTGCCTCTGTTTCGATAGAGTATATTCTTTGTACCCTTTCTTTAGGTGAACCAGAAAGAGAAGAATATCCTGTTGCCTGAGCAAAATGCTGGGAACACAATGAGTTCTGTTCAACTTAGTTAGTACTTATCTTTATTTTCCTTGTAATTTTCATTAACAACTAACAAAATTCTAAAGCAAAATATATAGTATGTACAATTCTAGTACAGTTTAGTACATAATAATCCATACTTACTTGCTAGCACTGTATAATTTAAACTTGCTAAAATTATGTCCCAGAACATTGTTAGAATCAAGAAAGTAAAAACAGCAATCAGGCTGTGCATAAAAAGGTGACATAAAAAGCTGTTGCTACTGAGTTTGGATTAGTGTGGTTGCACATTACTGAAGTAATTCTGCCTCTTGATAGGTACCTATACTTAGTTATATATGTACTGGAGTACACAATACACAAACATGGAGTACGCATTTCTTATTTAACAGAGCAGATTGAAAGAGCCTGCCAAAATTAAAAAGCAGTATCTGTTAAATATAGGATGGAATATGATATAGAATATAATTTGCACATAAGTATAGTATAGAATATGGAACTTAGAATCAGAAGGCAACTGGATATGGCAATAATGTATATGGCATGCGTATCTTTGGATTTGGGATAATAATTATCCTAAAAAGAAGTCTAGAGGGAGTAATACTAAGTAGTTAATTTCACAAAGACTGGAAACACTTGAAAGGCTATTTGAATCAGAAGGCACTATTGAATTTAAATCTGGGATATTGGTCTTTACATACATATCCGAATATGTGTGTGTGTGTACATAGAATCATAGAATCAT
>NW_009206692.1:0-1242 GCF_000690835.1 Fulmarus glacialis | reverse complement strand
CAGAGACCTGACAAAACCTTTGAAACTTCAAGAGTAAAAACATGCATTTGATCTGGACATCGCTTTTAGGTTGAACACAACCTCTTATTTGTACTCATGCATCCATTCAAAATCCTCTTTCCAGAAAAGGACCTAGCAGAACTTTAACAGGTTTTTGTAGCTGCACACAGAAGATGCAAGTGAAACAGCCCTGAATTAAACCGTTTTGCGGAATTCACGTTGTTTTTACGAAACAGGCATGTTCCCATACAGTAGCCAGCAAAGCTTACGGTTGGGTCCCAACCGCATGCAGCGCAGAGAGCATTTTATACAAAAGCCAGCCACAAACAGAAACATTAGCTCAGACACATACAACATCAAATGAAAAAGCTTCCAAAGAATATCCGTGCTTACCATATGTTAAGGTTTCCACCAAAATCTCCTGTAGCCAAGTATCTTTGCTGCAGAGATGTAGCACCAAAAGTTCCACATTTTATAGGTTTAGCCTTTTCAATCTTTTAAAAAAGGATACATTCTGTATCAGCAAATGGCAAAAAGCAACACAACCGCAGACTGCGGCAGCAGTTTCTTGAGAGTCCACGGGTGGCAGATTTCAGTGAAATGGACATAGGATATTTGGCGTAGAATACAATCAAAACGCTATCAAAGGCAAATTACACTTTGTGTTTATGTCGTTGTGCACAGAAGAGCACAGACTTCAGTTTAACGGTCTTTAAAAAAAAACCCCAAACCAAGCAAACCTCTCACCTCAGCTTGCTAACGATACTCAGAGGTTGCTGTCTCCACTCATCTGCAAATACAACGCAGCGGGAGTCCCAGCTCTCCCCAGAGCCCCGCTGGCAGGCCGGGAAAGGGAGAATTGCGCCATTCTTTCAGTTAATCTGAGGCAGTATTGTGTGTGCACCCCCAGTGCCTCGTCCCCACAGAGCTACCTTAACTGAGGGAGTTTATTCGCTTGTGGCTCTGGGGCTCTTTAGGCACCCGAGGCGCCGTTACCTCTGAAAATGAGCAAATCCTCAAAGGTCAGTTTGCGTTTAAAAAAAGAAAACAAGCCCCCAAAAAGCAAACACAACCGGAGCCCTGAGCCTCCGGCTTTCCCTGTAACGCACACCATGACAACAAACCAACGAAGGCACGCCAGACTCGTGCGAGTAAAGGGAGCGACAGAAGTTACGGGGTTGGCAAATGTAACACGCAAACCAGGCCCGATTTTTCCCGTGGTTTTCTTCTGATTTTTTCCCG